>NW_025534881.1:0-125000 GCF_020615455.1 Coregonus clupeaformis
GGTATACAGTAGCTATTGGTAGGCTATAGTCTAATGAGCCCTGCGACTTCGTGGTATACAGCTAGCTATTGGTAGGCTATAGTCTAATAAGGCCTACGACTACGTGGTATACAGTATTGGCTATTTGTGAACTATAGTCTTGTGGGGCCTACGACTCGTGGTATACAGTAGCTATTGGTAGACTATAGTCTAATAGGGCCTGCGACCTACGTGGTATACAGTAGCTATTGGTAGACTATAGTCTAATAGGGCCTACGACTCGTGGTATACAGTAGCTATTGGTAGACTGTAGTCTAATAGGCCTACGACTACACGTGTGGTATACAGTAGCTATTGGTAGACTATAGTCCATAGGCCTACGACTACGTGGTATACAGTAGCTATTGTTAGACTATAGTCTAATAGGGCCTACGACTACGTGGTATACAGTAGCTATTGGTAGGCTATAGTCTAATAGAACCTACGACTACGTGGTATACAGTAGCTATTGGTAGACTATAGTCTAATAGGCCTACGACTACGTGGTATACAGTAGCTATTGGTAGACTATAGTCTAATAGGCCTACGACTACGTGGTATACAGTAGCTATTGGTAGACTATAGTCTAAAGGCCTACGACTACGTGGTATACAGTACTATTGTAGACTATAGTCTAATAGGCCTACGACTACGTGGTATACAGTAGCTATTGCGTAGACTATAGTCTAATAGGCCCTGCCACTACGTGGTATACAGTAGCTATTGGTAGGCTATAGTCTAATAGGCCTACGACCACGTAGTATACAGTAGATATTGGTAGACTATAGTCTAATAGGCCTACCACTGACGTGGTATACAGTAGCTATTGGTAGACTATATTCTAATAGGCCTACGACTACGATGGTATACAGTAGATATTGGTAGACTATAGTCTAATAGGGCCTCGAACTACGTGGTTACAGTAGCTATTGGTAGGCTATAGTCTAATAGGACTCACGACTACGTGGTATACAGTAGCTATTGGTAGGCTATAGTCTAATAGCCTACGACTACGTGGTATACAGTAGCTATTCAGGTGGCTATAGTCTAATAGGGCCTACGACTACGTGGTATACAGTAGCTATTGGTAGACTATAGTCTAATAGGGCCCACGACTACGTGGGTATACAGTAGCTGTTGGTAGACTATAGTCTAATAGGCCTCACACGACTACATGGTATACAGTAGCTATTGGTAGACTATAGTCTAATAGGGCCTACGACTACGTGGTATACAGTAGCTATTGGTAGACTATAGTCTAATAGGCCTACGACTACGTGGTATACAGTAGCTATTGGTAGACTATTGGGTCTAATAGGCCTACGACTTCGTGGTTACAGTAGCTATTGGTAGGACTATAGTCCAATAAGGCCTACGACTACGTGGTGTACGGTAGCTATTGGTAGACTATAGTCCAATGAGGCCTACGACTCGTGGTATACAGTAGATATTGGTAGACTATAGTCTAATAGGGCCCTACGACTACGTGGTATACAGTAGCTATTGGTAGACTATAGTGTCTAATAGGGCCTACGGCTGCGTGGTATACAGTAGCTATTGGTAGGCTATAGTCTAATTGGGCCTCGACTACCGTGGTATACAGTAGCTATTGGTAGACTATAGTCTAATAGGCCTACGACTATGTGGTATACAGTAGATATTGGTAGACTATAGTCTAATAGGGCCTACGACTACGTGGTTACAGGTGAGCTATTGGTGACTATAGGTCTAATAGGGCCTCACGACTACGTGGTATACAGTAGCTTATTGGTAGACTATAGTCTAATAGGCGCCTCACTGACTACGTAGTATACAGTAGATATTGGTAGACTATAGTCTAATAGGCCTACGACCACGTGTATACAGTAAATATTGGTAGAGTATAGTCTAATAGGCCTACGACTACGTGGGTATACACAGTAGCTATTGGTAGACTATAGTCTAATAGGCCTTACGACTACGTGGTATACAGTAGATATTGGTAGACTATAGTCTAATAGGCCCATTTACGCTTCGTGGTATACAGTAGCTATTGTGGTAGACTATAGTCTAATAGGCCTGCACTAATTACGTAGTATACAGTAGCTATTGGTAGACTATATTCTAATCAGGGTCTACGACTACGTGGTATACAGTAGCTATTGGTAGACTATAGTCATGAGATCTACCACGTGGTATACAGTAGCTATTGGTAGACTATAGTCTAATAGGTCTACGACTACGTGGTATACAGTAGCTATTGGTAGAGTATAGTCTAACAGGCCTACGACTAACGTGGGTGATGTAGATATTGGTGACTATAATCTAATAGGCCTACGACTACGTGGTATACAGTAGCTATTGGTAGACTATAGTCTAATAGGGCCTACGACTACGTGGTATACAGTAGCTATTGGTAGACTATAGTCTAATAGGGCCTACGACTACGTGGTATACAGTAGCTATTGGTAGACTATAGTCTAATAGGCCTACGACTTACGTGGTATACAGTAGCTATTGGTAGACTATAGTCTAATAGGCCTACGACTACGTGGTATACAGTAGCTATTGGTAGGCTATAGTCTAATAGGGCTACGACTACGTGGTATACAGTAGCTATTGGTCAGACTATAGTCTAATGGCCTACGACTACGTGGTATAAGGTAGATATTGGTAGACTATAGTCTAATAGGGCCTACGACTACGTTGGTAGACAGTAGCTATTGGTAGACTATAGTCTAATAGGCCTACGACTACGTGGTGATAGCAGTAGCTATTGGCAGACTATAGTCTAATAGGGCCTACGACTACGTGGTATACAGTAGATATTGGTAGACTAGTGAGTCTAATAGGCCTGCACGACTACGTGGTATACAGTAGCTATTCGGTAGACTATAGTCTAATAGGGCCTACCACTACGTGGTATACAGTAGCTATTGTGGTAGGCTATAGTCTAATAGGGCCTACGACTACGTGTGGTATACAGTAGCTATTGGTAGACTATAGTCTAATGGCCTACGACTACGTGGTATACAGTAGCTATTGGTAGACTATAGTCTAATAGGCCTACGACTACGTGGTATACAGTAGCTATTGTAGACTATAGTCTAATAGGCCTACGACTACGTGGTATACAGTAGCTCATTGGTAGACTATAGTCTAATGAGGCCTACGACTACGTGGTATACAGTAGCTATTGGTAGACTATAGTCTAATAGGGCCTACGACTACGTGGTATACAGTAGCTATTGGTAGACTATAGTCCAATAGGCCTACGACTACGTGGTATACAGATAGCTATTGTAGACTATAATCTAATAGGCTACGACTTCACGTGGTATCCAGTAGCTATTGGTAGGCTATAGTCTAATAGGGTCTGCGACTACGTGTATACAGTAGCTATTGGTAGACTATAGTCTAATAGGCCTACGACTACGTGGTATACAGTAGCTGTTGGTAGACTATAGTCTAATAGGGCCTACGACTACGTGGTATACAGTAGCTATTGGTAGGCTATAGTCTAATAGGCCTACGACTACGTGGTATACAGTAGCTATTGGTAGACTATAGTCTAATAGGCCTACGACTACGTGGTATACAGTGAGCTATTGGTAGACTATAGTCTAATAGGTCTACGACTACGTGGTATACAGTAGCTATTGGTAGACTATAGTCTAATAGGGTCTACGACTACGTGGTATACAGTAGCTATTGGTAGACTATGTCAATAGGCCTACGACTACGTGGTATACAGTAGCTATTGGTAGACTATAGTCTAATAGGGCCTACGGTACTACGTGGTATACAGTAGCTATTGGTAGGCTATAGTCTAATAGGCCTACGACTCGTGGTATACAGTAGCTATTGGTAGACTATAGTCTAATAGGCCTACGACTACGTGGTATACAGTAGCTATTGGTAGACTATAGAGTCTAATAGGCCTACGACTACGTGGTATACAGTAGCTATTGGTAGACTATAGTCTAATAGGGCCTACGACTACGTGGTATACAGTGGCTATTGGTAGGCTATAGTCTAATAGGGCCTACGACTACGTGGTATACAGTAGCTATTGGTAGGCTATAGTCTAATAGGGCCTACGACTACGTGGTATACAGTAGCTATTGGTAGACTATAGTCTAATAGGGTCTACGACTACGTGGTATACAGTAGATATTGGTAGACTATAGTCTAATAGGGCCTCGACTACGTGGTATACAGTAGCTATTGGTAGGCTATAGTCTAATAGGGTCTGGCTCGTGGTATACAGTAGCTATTGGTAGGCTATAGTCCAATAGGCCTACGACTACGTGGTATACAGTAGCTATTGGTAGACTATAGTCTAATAGGGTCTACGACTACGTGGTATACAGTAGATATTGGTAGACTATAGTCTAATAGGGTCTACGACTACGTGGTATACAGTAGCTTTGGTAGACTATAGTCTAATAGGGCCTACGACTACGTGGTATACAGTAGCTATTGGTAGGCTATAGTCTAATAGGCCTACGACTACGTGGTATACAGTAGCTATTGGTAGACTATAGTCTAATAGGCCTACGACTACGTGGTATACAGTAGATATTGGTAGACTATAGTCTAATAGGGCCTACGACTACGTGGTATACAGTAGCTATTGGTAGACTATAGTCTAATAGGCTACGACTACGTGGTATACAGTAGCTATTGGTAGACTATAGTCTACTAGGGTCTACGACTACGTGGTATACAGTAGCTATTGGTAGACTATAGTCCAATAGGCCTACGACTACGTGGTATACAGTAGCTATTGGTAGGCTATAGTCTAATAGGTCTACGACTACGTGGTATACAGTAGCTATTGGTAGACTAATAGGGCCTACGACTACGTGGTATAGTAGCTATTGGTAGACTATAGTCTAATAGGGCCTACGACTACGTGGTATACAGTAGCTATTGGTAGACTATAGTCTAATGTGGGCCTACGACTACGTGGTATACAGTAGCTATTGGTAGACTATAGTCTAATAGGTCCTAGACTACGTGGTATACAGTAGATATTGGTAGACTATAGTCTAATAGGCCCTACGACTACGTGGTATACAGTAGCTATTGGTAGACTATAGTCCAATAGGCCTACGACTACGTGGTATACAGTAGCTATTAGTAGAGTATAGTCTAATAGGGCCTACGACTACGTAGTATACAGTAGCTATTGGTAGACTATAGTCTAATAGGGCCCCTACGACTACGTGGTTACAAGTAGCTATTGGTAGACTATAGTCTAATAGGCCCTACGACTCGTGGTATACAGTAGCTATTGGTAGACTATAGCTAATAGGCCTACGACTACGTGGTATACAGTAGCTATTGGTAGACTATAGTCAATAGGCCTACGACTACGTGGTATACAGTAGCTATTGGTAGACTATAGTCTAATAGGCCTACGACTACGTGGTATACAGTAGCTATTGGTAGACTATAGTCTAATAGGCCTACGACTACGTGGTATACAGTAGCTATTGGTAGACTATAGTCTAATAGGCCTACGACTCTGTGGTATACAGTAGCTATTGGTAGACTATAGTCTAATAGGCCTACAACTACGTGGTATACAGTAGCTATTGGTAGAGTATAGTCTAATAGGCCTACGACTACGTAGTATACAGTAGCTATTGGTAGACTATAGTCTAATAGGCCTACGACTACGTGGTATACAGTAGCTATTGGTAGACTATAGTCTAATAGGCCCATCGACTACGTGGTATACAGTAGATATTGGTAGACTATAGTCTAATAGGGCCGACGACTACGTGGTATACAGTAGCTATTGGTAGACTATAGTCTAATAGGCCTACGACTACGTGGTATACAGTAGCTATTGGTAGACTATAGTCTAATAGGCCTACGACTACGTGGTATACAGTAGCTGTTGGTAGACTATAGTCTAATAGGGCCCTACGACTACGTGGTATACAGTAGCTATTGGTAGGCTATAGTCTAATAGCCTACGACTACGTGGTATACAGTAGCTATTGGTAGACTATAGTCTAATAGGCCTACGACTACGTGGTATACAGTAGCTATTGGTAGACTATAGTCTAATAGGGCCTACGACTAACGTGGTATACAGTAGTATTGGTAGACTATAGTCTAATAGGCCTACGACTGACGTGGTATACAGTAGCTATTGGTAGACTATAGTCTAATAGGCCTACGACTACGTGGTATACAGTAGCTATTGGTAGACTATAGTCTAATAGGCCTACGACTACGTGGTATACAGTAGCTATTGGTAGACTATAGTCTAATAGGGCCTACGATTCTTCGTGGTATACAGTAGCTATTGGTAGGCTATAGTCTAATAGGGCCCTACGACACGTGGTATACAGTAGCTATTGGTAGACTATAGTCTAATAGGCCTACGACTACGTGGTATACAGTAGCTATTGGTAGGCTATAGTCTAATAGGGCCTACGACTACGCGGTATACAGTAGCTATTGGTAGACTATAGTCCAATAGGGCCTACGACTACGTGGTATCAGTAGATATTGGTAGACTATAGTCTAATAGGGCCTACGACTACGTGGTATACAGTAGCTATTGGTAGCTATAGTCTAATAGGCCTACGACGTGGTATACAGTAGTATTGGTAGCTATAGTCTAATAGGCTACGACTACGTGGTATACAGTAGCTATTGGTAGACTATAGTCTGGCCTACGACTACGTGGTATACAGTAGCTATTGGTAGACTATAGTCTAATAGGGCTCTACGACTACGTGGTATACAGTAGCTATTGGTAGGCTATAGTCTAATAGGGCCTACGACTACGTGGTATACAGTAGCTATTGGTAGACTATAGTCTAATAGGGCCTACGACTACGTGGTATACAGTAGCTATTGGTAGACTATAGTCTAATAGGGCCTACGACTACGTGGTATACAGTAGCTATTGGTAGGCTATAGTCTAATAGGCCTACGACTACGTGGGTATACAGTAGATATTGGTAGACTATAGTCTAATAGGCCTACGACTACGTGGTATACAGTAGCTATTGGTAGACTATGGTCTAATAGGCTGCCTAACGACTACGTGGTTACAGTAGCTATTGGTAGACTATAGTCTAATAGGCCTACGACTACGTGGTATACAGTAGCTATTGGTAGACTATAGTCTAATGGGGCCTACGACTACGTGGTATACAGTAGCTATTGGTAGACTATAGTCTAATAGGGCCTACGACTACGTGGTATACAGTAGCTATTGGTAGACTATAGTCTAATAGGGCCTACGACTACGTGGTATACAGTAGCTATTGGTAGACTATAGTCGGCCTACGACTACGTGGTATACAGTAGCTATTGGTAGACTATAGTCTAATAGGGCCTACGACTACGTGGGTATACAGTAGCTATTGGTAGACTATAGTCTAATAGGCCTACGACTACGTGGTATACAGTAGCTATTGGTAGACTATAGTCTAATGGGCCCCCGCGAATACGTGGTATACAGTAGCTATTGGTAGGCTATAGTCTAATAGGCCTACGACTACGTGGTATACAGTAGATATTGGTAGACTATAGTCTAATAGGCCTACAACTACGTGGTATACAGTAGATATTGGTGACTATAGTCTAATAGGCCTACGACTACGTGGTATACAGTAGATATTGGTAGAGTATAGTCTTAGGCCTACGACTACGTGGTATACAGTAGCTATTGGTAGACTATAGTCTAATAGGCCTACGACTACGTGGTATACAGTAGCTATTGGTAGGCTATAGTCTAATAGGGCCTACGACTACGTGGTATACAGTAGCTATTGGTAGGCTATAGTCTAATAGGCCTACGACTACGTGGTATACAGTAGCTATTGGTAGACTATAGTCTAATAGCCTACGACTACGTGGTATACAGTAGCTATTGGTAGACTATATTCTAATAGGCCTACCACTACGTGGTATACAGTAGCTATTGGTAGGCTATAGTCTAATAGGCCTACACTACGTGGTATACAGTAGCTATTGGTAGACTATAGTCTAATAGGCCTACGACTACGTGGTATGCAGTAGCTATTGGTAGACTATAGTCTAATAGGGCCTACGACTACGTGGTATACAGTAGCTATTGGTAGACTATAGTCTAATAGGGTCTACGAATACGTGGTATACAGTAGATATTGGTGAGCTAATAGGCCTACGACCACGGGGTATACAGTAGATATTGGTAGACTATAGTCTAATAGGGCCTACGACTACGTGGTTACAGTAGCTATTGGTAGACTATAGTCCAATAGGGCCTACGACTACGTAGTATACAGTAGATATTGGTAGACTATAGTCTAATAGGCCTACGACTACGTGGTATACAGTAGATATTGGTAGACTATAGTCTAATAGGGCCTACGACTACGTGGTATACAGTAGCTATTGGTAGACTATAGTCTAATAGGCCTACGACTTACGTGGTATACAGTAGCTATTGGTAAGGGGCTATAGTCTAATAGGGCCTACGACTACGTGGTATACAGTAGCTATTGGTAGACTATAGTCTAATAGGCCTACGACTACGTGGTATACAGTAGCTATTGGTAGACTATAGTCTAATAGGGCCTACGACTACGTGGTATACAGTAGCTATTGGTAGACTATAGTCTAATAGGCCTACGACTACGTGGTATACAGTAGCTATTGTAGGCTATAGTCTAATAGGCCTACGACTACGTGGTATACAGTAGCTATTGGTAGACAATAGGCCTCGACTACGTGGTATACAGTAGCTATTGGTAGACTATAGTCTAATAGGCCTACGACTCGTGGTATACAGTAGCTATTGTAGACTATAGTCTAACAGGCCTACGACTACGTGGTATACAGTAGATATTGGTAGACTATAGTCTAATAGGGCCTACGATCGTGGTATACAGTAGATATTGGTAGACTATAGTCCAATAGGCCTACGACTACGTGGTATACAGTAGAGATATTGGCAGACTATAGTCTAATAGGGCCTACGACTACGTGGTATACAGTAGATATTGGTAGACTATAGTCTAATAGGGCCTACGACTACGTGGTATACAGTAGATATTGGTAGAGTATAGTCTAATAGGCCTACGACTACGTGGTATACAGTAGCTATTGGTAGACTATAGTCTAATAGGCCTACTTTGACTAAGTGGTATACAGTAGATATTGGTAGACTATAGTCTAATAGGGTCTACGACTACGTGGTATCGTAGCTATTGGTAGACTATAGTCTAATAGGCCTACGACTACGTGGTATACAGTAGCTATTGGTAGACTATAGTCTAATAGGCCTACGACTACGTGGTATACAGTAGCTATTGGTAGACTATAGTCTAATAGGGCCTACGACTACGTGGTATACAGTAGCTATTGGTAGACTATAGTCTAATAGGGCCTACGACTACGTGGTATACAGTAGATATTGGTAGACTATAGTCTAATAGGCCTACGACTACGTGGTATACAGTAGCTATTGGTAGACTATAGTCTAATAGGCCTACAACTACGTGGTATACAGTAGATATTGGTAGACTATAGTCAATAGGGCCTACGACTACGTGGTATACAGTAGCTATTGGTAGACTATAGTCTAATAGGGCCTACGACTACGTGGTATACAGTAGCTATTGGTAGGCTATAGTCTAATAGGGCCTACGACTACGTGGTATACAGTAGCTATTGGTAGACTATAGTCTAATAGGCCTACGACTACGTGGTATACAGTAGCTATTGGTAGACTATAGTCTAGTACCTACGACTACGTGGTATACAGTAGCTATTGGCAGACTATAGTCTAATAGGCCTACACTACGTGGTATACAGTAGCTATTGGTAGGCTAAGCTAATAGGCCTACGACTACGTGGTATACAGTAGCTATTGGTAGACTATAGTCTAATAGGCCTACGACTACGTGGTATACAGTAGCTATTGGTAGACTATAGTCCAATAGGCCTACGACTACGTGGTATACAGTAGATATTGGTAGACTATAGTCTAATAGGCCTACAACTACGTGGTATACAGTAGATATTGGTAGAGTATAGTCTAATAGGCCTACGACTACGTGGTATACAGTAGATATTGGTAGACTATAGTCTAATAGGCCTACGACTACGTGGTATACAGTAGATATTGGTAGACTATAGTCTAATAGGCCTACGACTACGTGGTATACAGTAGATATTGGTAGAGTATAGTCTAATAGGCCTACGACTACGTGGTATACAGTAGCTATTGGTAGACTATAGTCTAATAGGCCTACGACTACGTGGTATACAGTAGATATTGGTAGACTATAGTCTAATAGGGCCCTACGACTACGTGGTATACAGTAGCTATTGGTAGACTATAGTCTAATAGGCCTACGACTACGTGGTATACAGTAGATATTGGTAGACTATAGTCTAATAGGGCCTACGACTACGTGGTATACAGTAGCTATTGGTAGACTATAGTCCAATAGGCCTACGACTACGTGGTATACAGTAGCTATTGGTGGCTATAGCCTAATAGGTCCTCGACTACATGGTATACAGTAGCTATTGGTAGACTATAGTCTAATAGGCCTACGACTACGTGGTTACAGTAGCTATTGGTAGACTATAGTCTAATAGGGCCTACGACTACGTGGTATACAGTAGCTATTGGTAGACTATAGTCTAATAGGCCTACGACTACGTGGTATACAGTAGCTATTGGTAGGCTATAGTCTAATAGGACCTACGACTACGTGGTATACAGTAGCTATTGGTAGAAGCTAATAGGCCTACGACTCACGTGGTATACAGTAGCTATTGGTAGACTATAGTCTAATAGGCCTACGACTACGTGGTATACAGTAGCTATTGGTAGACTATAGTCTAATAGGCGCCTACGACTACGTGGTATACAGTAGATATTGGTAGACTATAGTCTAATAGGCCTACGACTACGTGGTATACAGTAGATATTGGTAGAGTATAGTCTATAGGCCCACGACTACGTGGTATACAGTAGATATTGGTAGACTATAGTCTAATAGGCCTACGACTACGCGGTATACAGTAGATATTGGTAGACTATAGTCTAATAGGCCTACGACTACGTGGTTACAGTAGATATTGGTAGAGTATAGTCTAATAGGCCTACGACTACGTGGTATACAGTAGCTATTGGTAGACTATAGTCTAATAGGGCCCTACGACTACGTGGTATACAGTAGATATTGGTAGACTATAGTCTAATAGGTCTACGACTACGTGGTATACAGTAGCTATTGGTAGACTATAGTCTAATAGGCCTACGACTACGTGGTATACAGTAGCTATTGGTAGACTATAGTCTAATAGGCCTACGACTACGTGGTATACAGTAGCTATTGGTAGACTATAGTCTAATAGGCCTACGACTACGTGGTATACAGTAGCTATTGGTAGACTATAGTCTAATAGGCTACGACTAACGTGGTATACAGTAGCTATTGGTAGACTATAGTCTAATAGGCCTACGACTACGTGGTATACAGTAGCTATTGGTAGACTATAGTCTAATAGGGCCTACGACTACGTGGTATACAGTAGCTATTGGTAGACTATATTCTAATGTAAATACAAATAGCTTAAGATCACTGCACTGTCTGAGAGGAGAGCTTTACTGTGAGTAGGCTTTTCATTGTATTGTGTAGCTTTACACTACGCTGTATCCTAAAATAAACTTCGATTTGATTAGCTTGAACTCATGGCTTTACAACCCTGACTGGGGAGTGGCCAACACAACGTTAACCCCCGCCATACTCCTCTCTGGTAAAACCTGAGACTAAAGAAAAAAAGACATGGGCAGGGTTGGAACGCACCCGGAGAAGCGGCACCGCGCTAAATGTCCTCAAGGGGGCACCTGTGACCCATATTAGCAGAACCCTTCTGCATGACGTCACTAGTACCGCTGCTATCTACATTGGGGAACCGCTGTTTTTCTGTCCTTTTCTTACGAGTCCTGAGACGGGTAGGGATCCAAAACCATCTTCCCCTTGAACGTCACATCTACAATCCAACAAAATGATCATCTACAAGGATATCATCACCGGTAAACTAACGTTTATATTATCAGTACTCCGTTGTCATTATTTCATAAAAATCACTTCTTTTTTTTTGGTCTGCATTTTGTAGTGTGTTTATTGTGGCCTACCGGAAGTTCTAAGGCCTTTCGTGCCAACGATGTGGTGGAAAATACTTTTTAAACTTCGTCGTAGTCCTCCATGGTATTCTACACGGCGATCGATCCAAGTATATTTTATGAGTACTGTATAACGGAGTAAAAATCAATAGATTGTTAGGCTTGCCGGAGTTAGCATTTACCAGCTGGTTAGCGAGGCCTACCGGCATTTGGCTAACTAGCTAGCGTTAACTGGCTAGTTAGAGAACTAGCTACTAACTGCCCTGTTTCCAATGTAAACAGCTGATGGTGATTTAGCTAACTATTGTGTTAACTAGTAGGCTAGCTACCATGTTTGGGGGTGCGTTGGCTAATCATTCTGTATTTTCAGGAGATGAGCTATTCACCGAGGTCTACAAAATCACGGAGGCCTGCGACGGCATGCTGTACGAAGTACAGGGGAAGGTACGTTTAGCTAACGTCCACTACTTTACCGTTTCAATACAGTTACCTTCCTTAACTGTTAGCAACTTGGCTAGCTATTCATCCATTTCACTAACTGAAAATGCTGGAGGGGTATGAAACATGTTTGGCAACTTCGGCTCGGGTAAACGGATCTACTAGCTAGCTAGGATGACGTGTTGATACCGTTGTAGCCTGCTAGCCTAACCATAACCCCCCAACCCCCATCTACCGTTGTAGCCTGCTAGCCTAACCATAACCCCCCAACCCCCATCTACCGTTGTAGCCTGCTAGCCTAACCATAACCCCCCAACCCCCATCTACCGTTGTAGCCTGCTAGCCTAACCATAACCCCCAACCCCCATCTACCGTTGTAGCCTGCTAGCCTAACCATAACCCCCCCAACCCCCATCTGCCGTTGTAGCCTGCTAGCCTAACCATAACCCCCCAACCCCCATCTACCGTTGTAGCCTGCTAGCCTAACCATAACCCCCCAACCCCCCATCTCGCCTCCCTTCCAGCTCACTTCCAGATCGGAGGACGTCGACGGTGCTTTGATCGGCGCCAACGCCTCTGCAGAGGGAGGAGACGAGGGCAGTGAAGCGTCCACAGTCAGTGGAGTTGACATTGTGCTCAACAGCAAACTGCAGGAGACCTCCGCCTACAACAAGAAGGCCTACCAGAGCTATATCAAGGGATACATGAAGGCGTAAGTGTCTTGTCTTCTAATCTAAAGCCTGAAGGGGTCACAGAAATGGGGCTAAACCACCTCTCTCTGGTGACACCCAGGGTTTTAGTAACTGTGATGCTAGCTACATCAAATGTCCCTGCGCTTTCTGCTCGCCCTGCTATGGCGTCTGGGATTGAATAGGGAAGGTGTTCCCTTGTGGGTGTAAATACCTGTTAAACAACTGGGAGGGGATTTGGAGCAGTACTCTTCCAATTGGCTCATTCGTCCGTCCCCCCCTCCCCCCCTGTAACCATTCCACTCCTCTGTAGCTCAATTGGTAGAGCATGGCACTTGTAACGCCAGGGTAGTGGGTTCGATCCCCGGGACCACCCCATACGTAAAAAGAAATGTTTGCACACATGACTGTAAGTCACTTTGGATAAAAGCGTCTGCTAAATGGCATGTTATTATGTTATTATATTATTATATTATTATTCCCCAGGTCGTTGCTGTCAATGAGACTGTGTTCTCAGTCAACTTACCTGGTAAAAAAAATTGGTGCAAAAAAAATGTAATGAACAGTTCACAAGCAGTGAGTGTTTTCTGGGAGTATCAGGCAGCCCAATGGGAGCGTTGTGAATGTAATGTCGGCGTGTCAGCGGAGTCAGCGGACAGCGGAGTCACTCACCACCTTCCGGAGACATTTGAAACCCCACCTCTTTAAGGAATACCTGGGATAGGATAAAGTAATCCTTCTAACCCCCCCAAATTGTAAAGTGGTTATCCCACTGGCTATAGGGGTGAACGTCCAATTTGTGAGTCGCTCTGGCTAAGGCGTCTGCTAAATAGCGAATGTGCCCTTGAGCAGGCACTTGACCCTAATTGCTCCTGTAAGTCGCTCTGGTTAGAGCGTCTGCTAAATGACTAAAATGTAATGTCGAAATGTGTCGTCCCCCAGAGTCAAGGCGAAGCTGGAGGAGCAGGATTCCAAGAGGGTACAGGCCTTCGTGGCTGGAGCTCCGGCAGCTGTTAAGATGATCCTGGGGAACCTCGATAAATACCAGGTGAGAGGAACGCCTAACTCGTGGGGTAAATACCAGGTGAGAGGAACGCCTAACTCGTGGGGCTGGGTCCCACATGGCAACCCTTTTTCACTGCGCGGTGCACCACACCAGTCCAGGGTCCGTTATTTGGTGCGCTGAACAGGGTGCCGTTTGGAATGCAACCGTGGCCCGTGCTGTGTATGTTATGGACACTCGTTTAGCTGTGCCACTAGAGATCCTGGTTCGAATCCAGGCTCTGTCGCAGCCGGCGCGACGGGAGACCCATGGGGCGACGGCGCGTTGGGCCGCGTCGTCCAGGGTAGGGAGGGAATGGCCGGCAGGGATGTAGCTCAGTTGATAGAGCATGGCGTTTGCAACGCCAGGGTTGTGGGTTCGATTCCCACGGGGGGCCAGTATAAAACAAAATAAAAAATGTATTCACTAACTGTAAGTCGCTCTGGATAAGAGCGTCTGCTAAATGACGTAAATGTAAATTTATATTGGGTTAATGAGTTGAAGTGAAGTGGCTTACTGGAACGTACAGTGATGACAATCTTAGGACACCTTTAGAGGCTGTGACCTATGAAACTAACATCTGTTTTTACCTGAGTACGTTGTCCAGTCAGTGGCCTACACTTTGAATTTTGGATGGGGGGGGGCGATGTGTGTGGTTTGGCTCCAAAAGAATGCAGCTCATCTTCCTCCATTGTATGAAACTATAAGTGAACATTGTCTCCTTGTATGCCCCTCTTCAACACGTGGCCTGCTCCTCCTACAGTTCTTCACCGGTGAGTCAATGAACTGTGACGGAGCCATCGGCCTGCTAGATTACCGTGAGGATGGAGTCACGCCTTTCTTCCTCTTCTTCAAGAGACGGTATCGAGATCGAGAAATACGTAAGTTGGAGGATTCTGTCTGGTTCTCTATAGGTGATGGAGTGACAGTTGACAGTACCCGCTGAATTCACATAAGAAATGTCCCAAGTGGCACCCTATTCCCTATATAGTTCACTACTTTAGACCAGAGCCCTATGACACCCTATTCCCTATATAGTCACTACTTTAGACCAGAGCCCTATGACACCTATTCCCTATATAGTGCACTACTTTAGACCAGAGCCCTATGACACCCTATTCCCTATATAAGTGCACTACTTTAGACCAGAGCCCTATGACACCCTATTCCCTATATAGTACACTACTTTAGCCGAGCCCTATGACACCCTATTCCTATATAGTACACTACTTTAGACCAGAGCCCTATGACACCCTATTCCCTATATAGTGCACTACTTTAGACTAGAGCCCTATGACACCCTATTCCCTATATAGTGCACTACTTTAGACCAGAGCCATATGACACCCTATTCCCTATATAGTACACTACTTTAGACCAGAGCCCTATGACACCCCTATTCCCTATATAGTGCACTACTTTAGACCAGAGCCCTATGACACCCTATTCCCTCTATAGTGCACTACTTTAGACCAGAGCCCTATGACACCCTATTCCCTATATAGTTCACTACTTTAGACCAGAGCCCTATGACACCCTATTCCCTATATAGTGCACTACTTTAGACCAGAGCCCTATGACACCCTATTCCCTATAGTGCACTACTTTAGACCAGAGCCCTATGACACCCTATTCCCTATATAGTACACTACTTTTGACCAGGGCCCATAGTTACACTTTCTATAGCTGTTTCTAGTGCTTGTTTGGGTTCAAGTTGATTGATTTTTTTTGATTTGAGAAAAGTTGTGTAAATGAAAAGTTCTAAGTGTAAAGACACTGCTCCAACATTCAACCCCCATGATCCCTTCCCTTAAAGCTAAGTGTAAAGACACTGCTCCAACATTCAACCCCCATGATCCCTCCCTTAAAGCTAAGTGTAAAGACACTGCTCCAACATTCAACCCCCATGATCCCTTCCCTTAAAGCTAAGTGTAAAGACACTGCTCCAACATTCAACCCCCCCATGATCCCTTCCCTTAAAGCTAAGGGTAAAGACACTGCTCAACATTCAACCCCCATGATCCCTTCCCTTAAAGCTAAGTGTAAAGACACTGCTCAACATTCAACCCCCATGATCCTTCCCTTAAAGCTAAGTGTAAAGACACTGCTCCAACATTCAACCCCCATGATCCCTTCCCTTAAAGCTAAGTGTAAAGACACTGCTCCAACATTCAACCCCCCATGATCCCTTCCCTTAAAGCTAAGTGTAAAGACACTGCTCCAACATTCAACCCCCCATGATCCCTTCCCCTTAAAGCTAAGGGTAAAGACACTGCTCCAACATTCAACCCCCATGATCCCTTCCCTTAAAGCTAAGTGTAAAGACACTGCTCCAACATTCAACCCCCCATGATCCCTTCCCTTAAAGCTAAGTGTAAAGACACTGCTCCAACATTCAACCCCCCATGATCCCTTCCCTTAAAGCTAAGTGTAAAGACACTGCTCCAACATTCAACCCCATGATCCCTTCCCTTTAAAGCTAAGTGTAAAGACACTGCTCCAACATTCAACCCCCCCATGATCCCTTCCTTTAAAGCTAAGTATAAAGACACTGCTCCAACATTCAACCCCCCATGATCCCTTCCCTTAAAGCTAAGTATAAAGACACTGCTCCAACATTCAACCCCCCATGATCCCTTCCCTTAAAGCTAAGTGTAAAGACACTGCTCCAACATTCAACCCCCCATGATCCCTTCCCTTAAAGCTAAGTGTAAAGACACTGCTCCAACATTCAACCCCCCATGATCCCTTCCCTTAAAGCTAAGTGTAAAGACACTGCTCCAACATTCAACCCCCCATGATCCCTTCCCTTAAAGCTAAGTGTAAAGACACTGCTCCAACATTCAACCTCCCCATGATCCCTTCCCTTAAAGCTAAGTGTAAAGACACTGCTCCAACATTCAACCCCCCATGATCCCTTCCCTTAAAGCTGAAGTGTAAAGACACTGCTCCAACATTCAACCCCCCATGATCCCTTCCCTTAAAGCTAAGTGTAAAGACACTGCTCCAACATTCAACCCCCCATGATCCCTTCCCTTAAAGCTAAGTGTAAAGACACTGCTCCAACATTCAACCCCCCATGATCCCTTCCCTTAAAGCTAAGTGTAAAGACACTGCTCCAACATTCAACCCCCATGATCCCTTCCCTTAAAGCTAAGTGTAAAGACACTGCTCCAACATTCAACCCCCCATGATCCCTTCCCTTAAAGCTAAGTGTAAAGACACTGCTCCAACATTCAACCCCCATGATCCCTTCCCTTAAAGCTAAGTGTAAAGACACTGCTCCAACATTCAACCCCCCCAGATCCCTTCCCTTAAAGCTAAGTGTAAAGACACTGCTCCAACATTCAACCCCCCATGATCCCTTCCCTTAAAGCTAAGTGTAAAGACACTGCTCCAACATTCAACCCCCATGATCCCTTCCCTTAAAGCTAAGTGTAAAGACACTGCTCCAACATTCAACCCCCATGATCCCTTCCCTTAAAGCTAAGTGTAAAGACACTGCTCCAACATTCAACCCCCCCATGATCCCTTCCCTTAAAGCTAAGTGTAAAGACACTGCTCCAACATTCAACCCCCATGATCCCTTCCCTTAAAGCTAAGTGTAAAGACACTGCTCCAACATTCAACCCCCCGATCCCTTCCCTTAAAGCTAAGTGTAAAGACACTGCTCCAACATTCAACCCCCCATGATCCCTTCCCTTAAAGCTAAGTGTAAAGACACTGCTCAACATTCAACCCCCCATGATCCCTTCCCTTAAAGCTAAGTGTAAAGACACTGCTCCAACATTCAACCCCCATGATCCCTTCCCTTAAAGCTAAGTGTAAAGACACTGCTCCAACATTCAACCCCCATGATCCCTTCCCTTAAAGCTAAGGGTAAAGACACTGCTCCAACATTCAACCCCCCATGATCCCTTCCCTTAAAGCTAAGTGTAAAGACACTGCTCCAACATTCAACCCCCCATGATCCCTTCCCTTAAAGCTAAGTGTAAAGACACTGCTCCAACATTCAACCCCCCCATGATCCCTTCCCTTAAAGCTAAGTGTAAAGACACTGCTCCAACATTCAACCCCCCCATGATCCCTTCCCTTAAAGCTAAGTGTAAAGACACTGCTCCAACATTCAACCCCCCCATGATCCCTTCCCTTAAAGCTAAGTGTAAAGACACTGCTCCAACATTCAACCCCCCATGATCCCTTCCCTTAAAGCTAAGTGTAAAGACACTGCTCCAACATTCAACCCCCCATGATCCCTTCCCTTAAAGCTAAGTGTAAAGACACTGCTCCAACATTCAACCCCCCATGATCCCTTCCCTTAAAGCGAAGTGTAAAGACACTGCTCCAACATTCAACCCCCCATGATCCCTTCCCTTAAAGCTAAGTGTAAAGACACTGCTCCAACATTCAACCCCCCCATGATCCCTTCCCTTAAAGCTAAGTGTAAAGACACTGCTCCAACATTCAACCCCCCATGATCCCTTCCCTTAAAGCTAAGTGTAAAGACACTGCTCCAACATTCAACCCCCCATGATCCCTTCCCTTGATGTTCAACATACGTGCCACACCCTGTACATTCCTCCCCTCCGACTGACGTGGCTGTTTCTGTGGGCGTCGGCCTGTTGCCATTTCATTGTCATGAGGCATTTAACGCCCAGCCCCAGTCACTAGGCAGGCAGAGAGCCAGGGTGCTTAGTCAGGGGTATATAATGAGTTCAGATAGAAATGGGTTGTGTAGAACCGGGGATTATCTGCCGTGTAGAACCGGGGATTATCTGCCGTGTAGAACCGGGGATAATCTGTCGTGTAGAACCGGGGATTATCTGTCGTGTAGAACCGGGGATGTTCTGTTCTATTCATTCTATCTTCAATGGTCAGAATGTTTTTGAATCACTTTGTGTCTCAAATGGCACACCAGAGTGCTGTGGTCAAAAGTAGTGCACTATATATAGGGACTAGGGTGCTGTAGTGCACTATATATAGGGACTAGGGTGCTGTAGTCACTATATATAGGGGAGTAGGGTGCTGTAGTGCACTATATATAGGGACTAGGGTGCTGTAGTGCACTATATATAGGGACTAGGGTGCTGTAGTGCACTATATATAGGGAGTAGGGTGCTGTAGTGCACTATATATAGGAAGTAGGGTGCTGTAGTGCACTATACAGTGGGGAAAAAAAGTATTTAGTCAGCCACCAATTGTGCAAGTTCTCCCACTTAAAAAGATGGAGAGGCCTGTAATTTTCATCATAGGTACACGTCAACTATGACAGACAAAATGAGAAAAAAAATTCAGAAAATCACATTGTAGGATTTTTAATGAATTTATTTGCAAATTATGGTGGAAAATAAGTATTTGGTCAATAACTAAAGTTTCTCAATACTTTGTTATATACCCTTTGTTGGCAATGACACAGGTCAAACGTTTTCTGTAAGTCTTCACAAGGTTTTCACACACTGTTGCTGGTATTTTGGCCCATTCCTCCATGCAGATCTCCTCTAGAGCAGTGATGTTTTGGGGCTGTCGCTGGGCAACACGGACTTTCAACTCCCTCCAAAGATTTTCTATGGGGTTGAGATCTGGAGACCCAGGACCTTGAAATGCTTCTTACGAAGCCACTCCTTCGTTGCCCGGGCGGTGTGTTTGGGATCATTGTCATGCTGAAAGACCCAGCCACGTTTCATCTTCAATGCCCTTGCTGATGGAAGGAGGTTTTCACTCAAAATCTCACGATACATGGCCCCATTCATTCTTTCCTTTACACGGATCAGTCGTCCTGGTCCCTTTGCAGAAAACAGCCCCAAAGCATGATGTTTCCACCCCCATGCTTCACAGTAGGTATGGTGTTCTTTGGATGCAACTCAGCATTCTTTGTCCTCCAAACACGACGAGTTGAGTTTTTACCAAAAAGTTATATTTTGGTTTCATCTGACCATATGACATTCTCCCAATCCTCTTCTGGATGCACTCTAGCAAACTTCAGACAGGCCTGGACATGTACTGGCTTAAGCAGGCGGACACGTCTTGCACTGCAGGATTTGAGTCCCTGGCGGCATAGTGTGTTACTGATGGTAGGCTTTGTTACTTTGGTCCCAGCTCTCTGCAGGTCATTCACTAGGTCCCCCCGTGTGGTTCTGGGATTTTTGCTCACCGTTCTTGTGATCATTTTGACCCTACGGGGTGAGATCTTGCGTGGAGCCCCAGATCGAGGGAGATTATCAGTGGTCTTGTATGTCTTCCATTTCCTAATAATTGCTCCCACAGTTGATTTCTTCAAACCAAGCTGCTTACCTATTGCAGATTCAGTCTTCCCAGCCTGGTGCAGGTCTACAATTTTGTTTCTGGTGTCCTTTGACAGCTCTTTGGTCTTGGCCATAGTGGAGTTTGGAGTGTGACTGTTTGAGGTTGTGGACAGGTGTCTTTTATACTGATAACAAGTTCAAACAGGTGCCATTAATACAGGTAACGAGTGGAGGACAGAGGAGCCTCTTAAATAAGAAGTTACAGGTCTGTGAGAGCCAGAAATCTTGCTTGTTTGTAGGTGACCAAATACTTATTTTCCACCATAATTTGCAAATAAATTCATTAAAAATCCTACAATGTGATTTTCTGGATTTTCTTTTCTCAATTTGTCTGTCATAGTTGACGTGTACCTATGATGAAAATTACAGGCCTCTCTCATCTTTTTAAGTGGGAGAACTTGCACAATTGGTGGCTGACTAAATACTTTTTTTCCCCACTGTATATAGGGAGTAGGGTGCTGTAGTGCACTATATAGGGAGTAGGGTGCTGTAGTGCACTATATATAGGGAGTAGGGTGCTGTAGTGCACTATATATAGGGACTAGGGTGCTGTAGTGCACTATATAGGGAGTAGGGTGCTGTAGTGCACTATATATAGGGAGTAGGGTGCTGTAGTGCACTATATGTAGGGTGCTGTAGTGCACTATATATAGGGACTAGGGTGCTGTAGTGCACTATATATAGGGGCTAGGGTGCTGTAGTGCACTATATATAGGGACTAGGGTGCTGTAGTGCACTATATATAGGGACTAGGGTGCTGTAGTGCACTATATATAGGGACTAGGGTGCTGTAGTGCACTATCTATAGGGACTATGGTGCTGTAGTACACTATATATAGGGACTAGGGTGCTGTAGTGCACTATATATAGGGACTAGGGTGCTATTTGAGACACCAGTCACACCACACACTAAACACAGAGCCCATGCATCCATCTGATAGACCTGAAGTTCCTCCACCGTGACTTCTGGGTTTGCAATTGGATGCTAAAGTAAATCTTCCCTTCACTTTCCCCGACTGCCTGGCTGAGTGGCAGTACGGATAGAGAAGAGGAACACATGGAGGTGTTTTAACAGACCTCTGACTGACAGAGTCCCAAATGGCACCCCATTCCCCTTTTCTAGTGGACTACTGTCTCTCTGTGATAGTCTCTCCTCTGACCTCTTTCCATCTCCATGTGTAACAGTGTCTCCTTTCTCCTCCTATGCAGTAAACCATCTGGACATCCTAACAGAAGTGCCTGGGATCGGAGGGAGCGTGTCTGCTTGTTACCATAGCTACCGCCGCCCCTGATCACGGACAGACTGACCCAACCCTGCCTGCTTGTTACCATAGCTACCGTCGCCCCCTGATCACGGACAGAACTGACCCAACCCCTTGTCTGTATCGCTCCCAACACCTGGAAACAGACTCGCCTTTCTTTGATCAGGTTTTTATTTTTTTGGCCCCAACCTTCTCCCCCCCTCTCCTCTCCTCTTCGTCCCCACATCTGGTCTGTGTGGCGTCCCGAGGGAGACGCCCTGTTTGTAAACTGACGGTCGTTGGACAGGGCCTCTCCTGCCTACCATGGATGGATGGATGGATGGAACCATGCTGGCTTGGCCCGCTGTGTGCGTGGTGACTTCTATCAGATGTCCTGCGACGTTACTCTCCCACCTCGCTCTCTCACACAATTGTAAAGGACTCGTTGACACTAGTTGTGAAATAAATGGGCTTTAACGGCCGGAAATACCACTGTCTTGTGCCATCTGCTTTCACTCTAACACAGTACTTCCCCTTCCATCTCCTCGGGGAACCACCAGATGTCTCACACATCGGTTTATCCCTGAACCAGGACACACTATTCCACTGGTCCACTAATAAAAACCAACGACTCATTGTACCAGTGGCAGGGCTACAGCAAATGTGTGAAACGTTGTGGTGGTCCCTGAGCAGAGGGTTGGGAAACCCCTTCTCTCCTGCTCTAATGGGATCTGTTGGGACCGTACCGTGTGGATAAACATTGGGGTGCGTTCGGTGCGGCAGCCGGCTTTTTTAAAGGCCAAGTCGACTGACTGGATCTACAAATCACCGTGCATCGTAAATAACTACTCAGATTATTATTTGTACGGTGATTCGGTCACAATTTACCCGCGATACGTCCTGTTTTGATGCTCTAGTCTAGAACATGACCGTTCACTCTGGGCTGGGTTCAGCAGGACAATGCTTTGGAATGTAGAAATATATCGTTTTAGAACATTCCTACGACATGTAGAATAACATGTCACATCAGGGGGGGGGTCTGTATTTATCAGGCAGCTCAGTAGGAAAGTCTAGGATCAGTTTTAGATCAGTGAAGATTACGTAGATATGGGGGTGACCTGATCCCAGGTCAGCGCTCCTCCTCTGAGACACTTGATACAGACGACCCCCAGTTCTATTTGTGGCTTTTCAAACATTCCAGTTATCCTACTGCACACGGCGGGCCGGGGGGGGACCTTCCACGGTTAGCTGACTGCACACATCAAAGTGTCCTGGGATCAGTTTGATATTCACACATTCGTGGACTGGTTCTCCTTGATTTAGCCAGACGAGCCAGGACTTGGAATAACAAAATATAGTCAATGAGAACGCTGCAGCGTGTGTGTTTTAGCAGGGATGTGATGTGACTTGGGGAAACCTAAGTAGCACATTTCTAAAGGGAAAAACAGACTCGGGTACATTTTTACAAAAAAAACATTTTATTCCAGCAGTCATTAAAAACCAACTTGTACATAATTGACCCTTCGTTGACGCGTTCCGAGCCGTGTGTCTGGAAGCAGAACACTTCTGAAGGACCGCTGATTGAATGTAACGGTCAGATCCCACACAAGGGAATAAACTTCGGTCAAACCTGCTCATGAATGCCTCGAGGGGAGTTCACCTTGGGCCTAGTAAAGGTGTAATCTCCTCCCTCCTAGTGGCCCAGGTGAGGTGAACCTAACGCCCCTCACTGGTCAGAATAGTAGGAATCCTCGCATTCGTCCCAAATGACACCCTATTCCCTTTATAGTGCACTACATTAGACCAGAGTCCTGGTTAAAAAGTAGTGCACTACATTAGACCAGAGTCCTGGTTAAAAAGTAGTGCACTACATTAGACCAGAGTCCTGGTTAAAAGTAGTGCACTACATTAGACCAGAGGAGTCCTGGTTAAAAAGTAGTGCACTACATTAGACCAGAGGAGTCCTGGTTAAAAAGTAGTGCACTACATTAGACCAGAGTCCTGGTTAAAAAGTAGTGCACTACATTAGACCAGAGGAGTCCTGGTTAAAAAGTAGTGCACTACATTAGACCAGAGGAGTCCTGGTTAAAAGTAGTGCACTACATTAGACCAGAGGAGTCCTGGTTAAAAAGTAGTGCACTACATTAGACCAGAGGAGTCCTGGTTAAAAGTAGTGCACTACATTAGACCAGAGGAGTCCTGGTTAAAAAGTAGTGCACTACATTAGACCAGAGGAGTCCTGGTTAAAAGTAGTGCACTACATTAGACCAGAGGAGTCCTGGTTAAAAATAGTGCACTACATTAGACCAGAGGAGTCCTGGTTAAAAATAGTGCACTACATTAGACCAGAGTCCTGGTTAAAAGTAGTGCACTACATTAGACCAGAGGAGTCCTGGTTAAAAGTAGTGCACTACATTAGACCAGAGGAGTCCTGGTTAAAAGTAGTGCACTACATTAGACCAGAGGAGTCCTGGTTAAAAGTAGTGCACTACATTAGACCAGAGTCCTGGTTAAAAAGTAGTGCACTACATTAGACCAGAGTCCTGGTTAAAAGTAGTGCACTACATTAGACCAGAGTCCTGGTTAAAAAGTAGTGCACTACATTAGACCAGAGGAGTCCTGGTTAAAAAGTAGTGCACTACATTAGACCAGAGTCCTGGTTAAAAATTAGTGCACTACATTAGACCAGAGTCCTGGTTAAAAAGTAGTGCACTACATTAGACCAGAGGAGTCCTGGTTAAAAGTAGTGCACTACATTAGACCAGAGTCTTGGTTAAAAAGTAGTGCACTACATTAGACCAGAGTCCTGGTTAAAAAGTAGTGCACTACATTAGACCAGAGTCCTGGTTAAAGTAGTGCACTACATTAGACCAGAGGAGTCCTGGTTAAAAAGTAGTGCACTACATTAGACCAGAGGAGTCCTGGTTAAAAGTAGTGCACTACATTAGACCAGAGGAGTCCTGGTTAAAAGTAGTGCACTACATTAGACCAGAGGAGTCCTGGTTAAAAAGTAGTGCACTACATTAGACCAGAGGAGTCCTGGTTAAAAAGTAGTGCACTACATTAGACCAGAGTCCTGGTTAAAAGTAGTGCACTACATTAGACCAGAGGAGTCCTGGTTAAAAGTAGTGCACTACATTAGACCAGAGGAGTCCTGGTTAAAAGTAGTGCACTACATTAGACCAGAGAAGTCCTGGTTAAAAGTAGTGCACTACATTAGACCAGAGGAGTCCTGGTTAAAAGTAGTGCACTATAAAGGGAGAATAGGTCAGTGATCCAGTCAGCAACTAACTGTCCAACTCAACACATCAGTAACTTTACTGTTTTATTTCTCTGCATCATTATAAAAAAATGTTAACGTCTATAAAACCAACGACCCTCCCATCCAGTGGTGAGCTCTCCAGGAGGCTGGAGGCCCCCCAGACCCAGACCCAGCCCAGCCACGGAGGCCCAGACCCTGGCTAGTCGGACCCAGCCACGGAGGCCCAGACCCTGGCTAGTCGGACCCAGCCACGGAGCCCCAGACCCTGGCTAGTCGGCCCCAGACCCCGGCTAGTCGGGCCCAGCCACGGAGCCCCAGACCCTGGCTAGTCGGACCCAGCCACGAAGCCCCAGACCCTGGCTAGTCGGGCCCAGCCACGGAGCCCCAGACCCTGGCTAGTCGTCGGCATCCTTCCCTTCCTCTCCTCCCTGGTAGTGTCTGTACTCTGGCTTCAGCTCCCACGTGTTCTTGTGGGTTCCCTTCACGTTGTAGATGCCGATGTCACGAAGAATCTCTTTCAGGTAACTCTGAATGGAGGGGGGGGAAAGAGAAGGGAGAGATGCTGTATTATATAGACCGATAGGGAGTGTTGAGCTTCCAGTCTGCCCTAGAATTCTGTCGATGTGCCCTTGAGCAAGGCACTTAACCCTAATTGCTCCTGTAAGTCGCTCTGGATAAGAGTGTCTGCTAAATGACTAAAATGTAAATGTAATTCCCTCTTGCATCTTTATATAAAAAGGGAGTATTGTGTAGAAGGTATTACATCACTAACCAGACAACAATCCACCTCAGACTGAAACACAAATCACCACGGCCGGCCCGCTCATTACGCAGGCCACCTCTAGCGGCAGATTGACGAGGGGCGGCATGACCACGACGCACCTCCAACATCAAATCAACACATAAAAACCTCCACATAATTCTGCCCCAAAACAATGACAAGTCTGGCTCGACCAGTGGGCATGCGGGCTTTTCAGGTGAGCGCTGATGCAGCCCTGTGATAAGCAGCGCCCGCTTTGTCAAAGGCGCTAAATATCTTCGCCCGTCCATTCCCCAGGGGCGCCTCTCCAGGGTGCTGTTGGAGAGACGCATCTCTGCAACGTTACACCAACGTTCAGTCAAACAAAATGATCCTAACATACATCACGTAGCAGATCCAGGATATGGTAGGAAGAGATCCAGGATATGGTAGGAAGAGATCCAGGATATGGTAGGAAGAGATCCAGGACATGGTAGGAAGAGATCCAGGACATGGTAGGAAGAGATCCAGGATATGGTAGGATGAGATCCAGGATATGGTAGGATGAGATCCAGGATATGGTAGGATGAGATCCAGGATATGGTAGGATGAGATCCAGGATATGGTAGGATGAGATCCAGGATATGGTAGGAAGAGATCCAGGATATGGTAGGAAGAGATCCAGGACATGGTAGGAAGAGATCCAGGATATGGTAGGATGAGATCCAGGATATGGTAGGATGAGATCCAGGATATGGTAGGATGAGATCCAGGATATGGTAGGATGAGATCCAGGATATGGTAGGATGAGATCCAGGATATGGTAGGAAGAGATCCAGATATGGTAGGAAGAGATCCAGGATATGGTAGGAAGAGATCCAGGATATGGTAGGAAGAGATCCAGGATATGGTAGGATGAGATCCAGGATATGGTAGGAAGAGATCCAGGATATGGTAGGAAGAGATCCAGGATATGGTAGGAAGAGATCCAGGATATGGTAGGATGAGATCCAGGATATGGTAGGAAGAGATCCAGGATATGGTAGGAAGAGATCCAGGATATGGTAGGATGAGATCCAGGATATGGTAGGATGAGATCCAGGATATGGTAGGAAGAGATCCAGGATATGGTAGGAAGAGATCCAGGATATGGTAGGAAGAGATCCAGGATATGGTAGGAAGAGATCCAGGATATGGTAGGAAGAGATCCAGGATATGGTAGGAAGAGATCCAGGATATGGTAGGAAGAGATCCAGGATATGGTAGGAAGAGTATGTGGCCTTTGAATTCCATTGTGCCTTGACATGGTAGCTACGCCCCAGTACGCACGAGGACACGTCTTTTTTTTGGTCCTGTCCGGATGTCATTTTTTGGGGTGTTTTACAAACGGTAGGCTTACCACAGATTGGCATTCATAACATTTTTATTTCAGGCAACACTGTAGGCTACACCTCAGTAGGCACGGACCGATGATGACGGCTTTTGGACATATTTTTTGGGTGCAGTTCCGGACCGGCTTTGATTTCCACATCCACAGACATTGTTTTTTTTTCTACTTTCATACAGAACCAAATACGCCCCCGATTTCAACATCCTGAAAATACATATTTTCAACATCTATAAAATACGCATTTTCAACTTTCAGTCAGAACCGAAAATGAACCTGATTTCAACGTCCTGGAAAATATGTATTTTAAACATACGGAAAATACCTTTTCACCTTTCATTCATAACCTAAATTGAACCCAACTTCAACGTCTGGTGTCGCCTATGGCAGTAGAAAGGCAAGGATCGGCCCGTTTTCTACTACACTGTTACAGCATCTCTCCTCACAGCATCTCAGCATCTCTCCCCACAGCATCTCTCCCTCCCCACAGCATCTCTCCCTCCCCACAGCATCTATCCCACACTGTAGCTCAGTTGGTTAGAGCATGGCACTTGCAACGCCAGGGTTGTGGGTTCGTTTCCCACGGGGGGCAGTATGAAAAATGTATGCGCTCGCTAACTGTAAGTGGCTCTGGATAAGAGCGTCTGCTAAATGACTAAAATGTAAATCTATCCCACAGGAAGTATCCTTCCTTACCACAGGTTGTTTGGTGATGTCCACCAGGTCCTTGATGTTGTAATACTGGTGTTTCTCAAAGGCTGAGAACAACATGTCCAACACCTGCTGCTTGTCCGCCCGCGCTCTTTTCCCCTCCTCCTTTTTCTTCCTGTCATATTCCAGCTGGGGGCACACGCACACACGCACGCACACCACGCACGCACACACACACACACACACACACACACCGACACACGGACACACGCACGCACACCGACACACACACACACACACACACACGGACACACACACGGACACAAACAGACACACACACCGGCACACACACGGACATACACACATACGGACACACACACCCCGTATTAGTCTAGTTCAGGTGAGTTTGGGACAAAATGTGCACACACTGATGGTGTCTTCCCGAGGTCACACGGTGTAACAGAGAAACTACCACTCCAGCCAGCCAGCCAGCCAGCCAGCCAGCCAGCCAGGCCACCTGGTCTCCTTACGTTGTAGGAATGGTTGGCCACTGGTTTGTAGTTGGTGGTAACAGCCTTGTCTAGTTGCTGAGACAATCTCACTGGCTTGGACAATTCTTCCATCTGCAGTCTGGGGACAGAGCAGGAGAGGGGACACGAGGGAGCAATGAGTGTCAGCGTGAGAGTGTGTGTGTGAGAGTATGTGTGTGTGTGAGTGTGTGTGTACCTCTTGAGTTTCATGTAGCTCTCACTGACAGCAGGTCTACACTCCGCTCTCTGGACCACCACTCCCTCCAGGGAGATTTTGTCTTCAGAAGAAAGGAGACACAGTTAAAAGACATGAGTAGACGTCACTGTGTGTGTTGACTCTCTCTCTCTCTCTCTCTCTCTCTCTCCATCATTTCATCTGTTTCAGTGTGGTATTCCTCAGTGTGTGACATCACAGTGCCAGTCCTCTGCCACACAGTCATCACCACCACCGAAGGGTCCTAAAACACACCCACTCTGCCCTGCCAACCTAAAACACACCCACTCTGCCCTGCCAACCTAAAACACACCCACTCTGCCTGCCAACCCTGCCGTTGGTGTGGAGCAACACACCCACTCTGCCCTGCCAACCTAAAATACACCCACTCTGCCCTGCCAACCTAAAATACACCCACTCTGCCCTGCCAACCTAAAATACACCCACTCTGCCCTGCCAACCTAAAATACACCCACTCTGCCCTGCCAACCTAAAATACACCCACTCTGCCCTGCCAACCTAAAATACACCCACTCTGCCCTGCCAACCTAAAACACACCCACTCTGCCTGCCAACCTAAAACACACCCACTCTGCCCTGCCAACCTAAAATACACCCACTCTGCCCTGCCAACCTAAAATACACCCACTCTGCCCTGCCAACCTAAAACACACCCACTCTGCCTGCCAACCTAAAACACACCCACTCTGCCCTGCCAACCTAAAATACACCCACTCTGCCCTGCCAACCTAAAACACACCCACTCTGCCTGCCAACCTAAAACACACCCACTCTGCCCTGCCAACCTAAAACACACCCACTCTGCCCTGCCAACCCTGCGGTTGGTGTGGAGCAACACACCCACTCTGCCTGCCAACCCTGCGGTTGGTGTGGAGCAACACACCCACTCTGCCCTGCCAACCCTGCGGTTGGTGTGGAGCAACACACCCACTCTGCCTGCCAACCCTGCGGTTGGTGTGGAGCAACACACCCACTCTGCCTGCCAACCCTGCGGTTGGTGTGGAGCAACACACCCACTCTGCCTGCCAACCCTGCGGTTGGTGTGGAGCAACACAGCCAACACACACTGTTTACTAAATCAGTAGCCTCGCTCCCAGGGATCTAGGGTTGTCTAACAGGAGACTAGAGACTAACTGATCACTAGGGTTGTCTAACAGGAGACTAGAGACTAACTGATCACTAGGGTTGTCTAACAGGAGACTAGAGACTAACTGATCACTAGGGTTGTCTAACAGGAGACTAGAGACTAACTGATCACTAGGGTTGTCTAACAGGAGACTAGAGACTAACTGATCACTAGGGTTGTCTAACAGGAGACTAGAGACTAACTGATCACTAGGGTTGTCTAACAGGGAGACTAGAGACTAACTGATCACTAGGGTTGTCTAACAGGAGACTAGAGACTAACTGATCACTAGGGTTGTCTAACAGGAGACTAGAGACTAACTGATCACTAGGGTTGTCCAACAGGAGACTAGAGACTAACTGATCACTAGGGTTGTCTAACAGGAGACTAGAGACTAACTGATCACTAGGGTTGTCCAACAGGAGACTAGAGACTAACTGATCACTAGGGTTGTCTAACAGGAGACTAGAGACTAACTGATCACTAGGGTTGTCCAACAGGAGACTAGAGACTAACTGATCACTAGGGTTGTCTAACAGGAGACTAGAGACTAACTGATCACTAGGGTTGTCCAACAGGAGACTAGAGACTAACTGATCACTAGGGTTGTCCAACAGGAGACTATAGACTAACTGATCACTAGGGTTGTCCAACAGGAGACTAACTGATCACTAGGGTTGTCTAACAGGAGACTAGAGACTAACTGATCACTAGGGTTGTCTAACAGGAGACTAGAGACTAACTGATCACTAGGGTTGTCCAACAGGAGACTATAGACTAACTGATCACTAGGGTTGTCCAACAGGAGACTAGAGACTAACTGATCACTAGGGTTGTCTAACAGGAGACTAGAAACTAACTGATCACTAGGGTTGTCTAACAGGAGACTAGAGACTAACTGATCACTAGGGTTGTCTAACAGGAGACTAGAGACTAACTGATCACTAGGGTTGTCTAACAGGAGACTAGAGACTAACTGATCACTAGGGTTGTCTAACAGGAGACTAGAGACTAACTGATCACTAGGGTTGTCTAACAGGAGACTAGAGACTAACTGATCACTAGGGTTGTCTAACAGGAGACTAGAGACTAACTGATCAACAACCTCCACCAGACAGAGGCCTAACCTCCTGCCCAGGCTCCACACCTCTCAACAACCTCCACCAGACAGAGACCTAACCTCCAGCCTCCTGCCCAGGCTCCACACCTCTCAACAACCTCCACCAGACAAGAGACCTAACCTCCAGCCTCCTGTCCAGGCTCCACACCTCTCAACAACCTCCACCAGACAGAGACCTAACCTCCAGCCTCCTGCCCAGGCTCCACACCTCTCAACAACCTCCACCAGACAAGAGACCTAACCTCCAGCCTCCTGTCCAGGCTCCACACCTCTCAACAACCTCCACCAGACAGAGACCTAACCTCCAGCCTCCTGCCCAGGCTCCACACCTCTCAACAACCTCCACCAGACAAGAGACCTAACCTCCAGCCTCCTGCCCAGGCTCCACACCTCTCAACAACCTCCACCAGACAGAGACCTAACCTCCAGCCTCCTGCCCAGGCTCCACACCTCTCAACAACCTCCACCAGACAAGAGACCTAACCTCCAGCCTCCTGCCCAGGCTCCACACCTCTCAACAACCTCCACCAGACAGAGACCTAACCTCCAGCCTCCTGCCCAGGCTCCACACCTCTCAACAACCTCCACCAGACAAGAGTGGCGCAGTGGTCTAAGGCACTGCATCGCAGTGCTAACTGTGCCACTAGAGATCCTGGTTCGAATCCAGGCTCTGCTGTAGCAGGCCGCAACCGGGAGACCAATGGGGCGGCGCACAATTGGCCCAGCGTCGTCCAGGGTAGGGGAGGGAATGGCCGGCAGGGAGGTAGCTCAGTTGGTAGAGCATGGCGTTTGCAACGCCAGGGTTGTGGGTTCGTTTCCCATGGGGGGCCAGTATGAAAAAAATATAATGTATGCACTAAAACTGTAAGTCGCTCTGGATAAGAGTGTCTGCTAAATGACATAAATGTAAATGTAAACAAGAGACCTAACCTCCAGCCTCCTGCCCAGGCTCCACACCTCTCAACAACCTCCACCAGACAAGAGACCTAACCTCCAGCCTCCTGCCCAGGCTCCACACCTCTCAACAACCTCCACCAGACAAGAGACCTAACCTCCAGCCTCCTGCCCAGGCTCCACACCTCTCAAAAACCTCCACCAGACAAGAGACCTAACCTCCAGCCTCCTGCCCAGGCTCCACACCTCTCAACAACCTCCACCAGACAAGAGACCTAACCTCCAGCCTCCTGCCCAGGCTCCACACCTCTCAACAACCTCCACCAGACAGAGACCTAACCTCCAGCCTCCTGCCCAGGCTCCACACCTCTCAACAACCTCCACCAGACAAGAGGCCTAACCTCCAGCCTCCTGCCCAGGCTCCACACCTCTCAGTGGGGAAGAGACTGAGGGGACTCACCTGGTCCTGTCCCCGCCCCCGAAACGGAGGTGCTGCCATCAGATCTCTCTTCTGACTGGCCTACAGGGACGGAGGAGTGGATTGGACAGTAAGGTTTAGACTACCAGGTTTGTGGCGTAGAGGCAGTAGCAACGGAGATGCACACAGAACTCTGCTCGGCAACATGTTGCAAAACAACACATCTTGACGGTGGCCACACTTCACACTCAAGCCAGCAAGTGCCTCAAAAAAACAGAACTCTATATACTGTCTCCAAAACACATACAAAGGACACACCACAAGCTCACGCTCCACACTGACACACCCTCAAGCAACAGGCCTGGCTGGGGATCAGGAGGAGGGAGGGAGACGAGGGGGAGGGAGACAAGGGGGAGGGAGACGAGGGGAGGTGCACATTAGAAGTGGCATCAAGACCATGCACAAATCATGACGTCAAACCAAAGCACTCCACTCCACACCAGATCGATACCATCATAATATTGATTGATTTGTTTATGTTGTTAACAAGCTCCAAATCCCATTCAGCAGCAGATCATGTCCAAACTACTGAGCTGATTCATTCGCAGTGGTTCTGATCTGATCTGAGCAGAGAGCCAGCCAGCGGAGCCACTGAGACAAGCAGAGGACGTTAATCTGTTCTGCCGTGGCAACGGAAATTAAATATGCAACGAATCTGATCAAAACCAGCCCAAAACAATGAGAGATAGAAAGGGGAAGGGGGGGACAGAGAGAGATGGAGAGAGAGAGATGGAGAGAGATAGAGAGAGATGGAGAGGGAGAAAGGGAAAGAGAGAGAGATAGAGAGGGGCATAGAGAGAGAGAGAGGAGAGAGATGAGAGGGGCAGAGAGAGAGAGAGAGATATGAGAGGGAGAGAGGGGCATAGAGAGAGATGAGAGAGAGGGAGAGAGGGGCAGAGAGAGAGAGGAAGAGAGAGAGATGAGAGAGGGGCAGAGAGAGAGATGAGAGAGAGATGAGAGAGGGGCAGAGAGAGAGAGGGGAAATGAGAGGGGAGAGAGAGAGGGGCATAGAGAGAGATGAGAGAGAGGGGCATAGAGAGAGAGAGAGAGAGAGAGAGAGGGGCATAGAGAGAGATGAGAGAGAGGGAGAGAGGGGCATAGAGCGAGATGAGAGAGAGAGGCAGAGAGAGAGATGAGAGAGAGGGGAAATGAGAGGGGGAGAGAGAGGGGAAATGAGAGGGGGGAGAGGGAGTGAGAGAGGAAGGGGAGAGAGACAGATGGAGAAGGAGAGAGAGGCGGAGGGACACGCAATACTACTTACCCTGAGGCGGAGGGACACACAGACACACAGTGCTACTTACCCTTAGATGACTCTAATGGGTGAAAGATCAGTTATAAATCACAAACCATGCTTATTTGCATTCAGGACAACACAAGGCATTTTGACAGTGAATATTATCTGACTACACATTCAAATAGAGGTTATGACTCAAACAACATGGCCGTCAGGTGTCATGGCGTCTCAAATGACACCCTACTCCCATACAGGTGCCATTTTTGCACCAAAATAGACAGCTTTCTATATCAAATCAGCTGGAGGCCAGGTAACTGCGGTACCTTACCTGATTGGGTCTCAGTGAACACGGCCAGAGTCTGTCCTCCTACAGTCTGCATGGTGAACGGGTGGTCCCTGGGGGCCTGCACCCCTGATGGCTTGTCCCCCAGGCTGTCAATCATCGTCAGGTCTTCATTCAGAGTGAATGCCACCTGGTGCACAACAAGTTTAAGTGATATCAGTTTAGGACCAGGACATTGTTGGCTGGGTTGGGGTCAATTATCCGTAGGAATGCAATTCCTCTGTCTGTGCATTGACTCGTCAGCCACCATAGTCAGTATTGTTACCTCTGCTTTCCCTTGGTTCCTAAGGCAAGAGAAGAAGAAAACAATTGATCAGCTGATCACCTAAGATAGAAAGTTATCTTTAGCCAGCAGAGAAAGTAAACAGCGATGATGATGGTGATGACCAACAAACAATAACATATGAACGAGCCATTTCTACATACTTGCCGATCCGGAGTTTCCCGACCTCTCCCCTGCCTGATGCTTTGGCCCATTGCTGGGACAGGTATTTGGGCACCTGTGGGCACAGAGACTGGTTGTTAGTTAGCTAGCTACCTTATGCAGTGTGATGATAGTGACAGTTACTGTAGTCTACTTGAATAGATCGCTAGCCTGCCGCTAGCTAGTCTTGTCCCATCCATCTGACGCTGCCGCTAGCTGGCTAACGTTAGCCGCTAGCTAGCTACAGTTTATACCCTGCATTTCCAACGTACCTTTACCAGCCACACGCCGGTGTTCTGTTTAGCACCAGTCAAATCCACTTCGCCTTTCTCTGACATGTTTAAAACGTTGAAATCACCTCTTACACGTTACCATTACAATTTGTTCGGCGTTATTTGAGGTAGGCTAGCAAACGTTTACTAAACAACACACGGTCCGTTAAAATGAACGAACCATAACTACGGAGGCGCATGAGAGCCAGAAAGGACGCGCGAAACTATAACTACGGAGGCTAATGAGAGCCAGAAAGGACGCGCGAAACCATAAATACTAGAAGTCGAAGTTCGGTGGTCAATGAAAAAATAAACTGTTCGAATATCTTTTCATCAAACAACTCATATTCATACCTATGAAAAAACCTGTATCTCAGAAAACATTGGCTACATGAAAAATCTTCACAATTAAAAACATGGTAGCACCATAGAAACGGTAGCACAGCCTACCCTGGGTTCTACAGCAGCACCATCGAGAGCATCCTGACTGGTTGCATCACCGCCTGGTATGGAAACTGCTCGGCCTCCGACCGCAAGGCACTACAGAGGATAGTGCGTACGGCCCAGTACATCACTGGGGCCAAGCTTCCTGCCATCCAGGACCTCTATACCAGGCGGTGTCAGAGGAAGGCCCTCAAAATTGTCAAAGACTCCAGCCACCCTAGTCATAGACTGTTCTCTCTGCTACCGCACGGCAAGCGGTACCGGAGTGCCAAGTCTAGGTCCAAAAGACTTCTCAACAGCTTCTACCCCCAAGCCATAAGACTCCTGAACAGCTAATCATGGCTACCCGGACTATTTGCACTGCCCCCCCACCCCATCTTTTTACGCTGCTGCTACTCTGTTAATTATTCATGCAGTCACTTTAACTCTACCCACATGTACATATTACATCAACTACCTCAACTAGCCGGTGCCCCCGCACATTGACTCTGCACCGGTACCCCCCTGTATATATAGCCTCCCTACTGTTATTTTATTTTACTTCTGCTCTTTTTTTCTCAACACTTTTTTGTTGTTGTTGTTTTATTTTACTTTTTTTATAAAAAAAATTAAAATGCATTGTTGGTTAAGGGCTGTAAGTAAGCATTTCACGGTAATGTCTACACCTGTTGTATTCGGCGCATGTCGCAAATAAAATTTGATTTGATTTGCTTTGATACATAGCCTTTAGAGAAAGGGTGCAGTGACAAACACTGAAAGGCCCAGTGCAGTCAAAAACGTGATTTTCCTGTGTTCTATATATAGTTCCAGTATGAGAATGTATGCACTAACTGTAAGCCGCTCTGGATAAGAGCGTCTGCTAAATAATGTCAATGTATGAGGTTGTAATGATACTGTGAAATTTATGATAATGCCCTTTTAGTGTAACAGCTGTTTGAGAAAAAAAAGACCTCCTGAAATATTCAGCTTGTTTTGGTGGGGTGGAGTTTTGACCAGTTAGTAGACCAATAAGAAAGATCGTTTTTTCCCCCTCCCCACTCAGACCACTCCCACTCCCAGACAGTCCTAGCAAAATTCTTGCTTGAGAAATGACTCTTCGCTAAGAAGCTATTTTTGTTCCTTCTTGACCGTTTTAATTTAAAACAAAAAACAGTAAAGGTACTTAATTGTTCTCCAGAAATGATTTGATATTAAAGTTTTTTTTTTAAAACAGCTACATTGGACCTTTAAAAAAACAAAAGAATGAGGGGAGGTCCCGTGTAGCTCAGTTGGTAGAGCATGGCGCTTGCAACGCCAGGGTTGTGGGTTCGATTCCCACGGGGGAACCAGTATGGAGAAATACAAGTATGAAAATGTACGCACTCACTACTGTAAGTCGCTCTGGATAAAAGCATCTGCTAAAGGACTGAAATGTAAAAATGTGACAATCAAACTGATAGTCACACTTTTCTCAAAATACATACATACAAGTTCTACCTATATAGATAATATTCAGTACAATGTGTTCTGATCATCTGAGCAGTTGGCAATAAAGTCAACCTGGAACGTTCCCATCATAGTTGACTGGGGTCAGGTGACAAATGCCCAATACTGGGCTATCTATCCTGTGTTGATTCTCTCAGAGGAACATTTTCTCCTTGCTGTGTCCGAAGCGCGTGTTGAGCTCCTGGGACTTCTTCAGCAGGCGTTGTTTCTGAGCCTCGTCGAACTTGTTGACCTGCAGGTCCTGGTCCCTGTCAAACGCCCGTCTCTCCACTGACTTGGCTCCCTCATCCAGTTTCCTTTTCTTCAACTGCTTCTCGTGGAGGCTGATCAGAGACTCCCCACGCTTGGTTTCCTAACAGAGACGAGAGAGAGAGAGAGAGAGAGAGAGAGCTCAGTTGGTAGAGCATGGCGTTTGCAACACCAGGGTTGTGGGTTCGATTCCCACGGGGGGGCCAGTATGAAAAAAAATATATAATAATAATAATGTATGCACTAACTGTAAGTCGCTCTGGATAAGAGCGTCTGCTAAATGATTAAAATGTAAATGTAAAGTCATTTTGACATGTACTGGCTAGTAGACACCTTGATCTAGTCTCCTATTTCTAAATGCCGTAGTGACATCTTCATACACCCTTCTTCTGCTCCCATAATGGGTGCAGGTCATGCAGCTGATGCATTGTGGGCAGAGAAAAGAGTCCCTCCTACTTACGTTGTATTTGGACACTTTCTCAGCCATCTGCAACTCTTTGTGAGACAGTTGAGGGACAGACTCTATCTCTTCACTCTTCTTTCCCTCCAGTCGTTCCTGTTGAGAGAGAGAGAGAGAGAGAGAGAGAGAGAGAGAGAGAGAGAGAGAGAGAGAGAGAGAGAGAGAGAGAGAGAGAGAGAGAGAGAAGAGAGAGAGAGACAGAGAGAGAGACAGAGAGAGAGAGGACAGAGAGCAGAGAGAGAGAGAGAGAGAGAGAGAGAGAGAGAGAGAGAGAGACAGAGAGAGAGAGAGAGAGAGAGAGAGAGAGAGAGAGAGAGAGAGAGAGAGAGAGAGAGAGAGAGAGAGAGAGAGAGAGAGAGAGAGAGAGAGAGAGAGAGAGGACAGAGAGAGAGAGAGAGAGAGGGGCGAGAGAGAATGATATAGTCAGTACAGTAGTGTGAAATTCCAAAAGAAATGTGTAGACTGTTCAGATTAGAAACAGAACCAGTGTTCCCTACCCTGAGTTTGCGTTCTCGGTCAGCAGGAGTGTCGGTCCAGAGGGATCGGTCCTTGCTCTCCGGTCCAGCCCTCTTCTTGAAGGTTCTGGCCCCCAGCCCGATGTGCTGCAGTGTTGGAGGAAGCTCTGTCATCCAGGTCTCTCTCACCACCTCCTCCGGACCATCCTGCCAATCAACCATCATAGACAAGCCTGTCAACTCATTCTACCAACACACCCCATTACATTTCATCTGGGGTCTGTTCAGTGGGAGCAAACGTGGGGAAATGATTTGAAATAAGAGGAGTTTAAATTTGTCCTATTACACAGTTTAAAAATGTTTTGCAGGACTGAACTACCTATGAGAACCACACCCAGTTTGCATTTTCCTAAGGGTGCCACCTGGTGGTGTATTCAAGCACCATAAAGATAAATTAATTACTGGTCGGTTTATCAGAAACAAGGCAAAAGTAAACATGTCGTCCCCCACGAATGATGCAGATGCAGCCCCCCCCACCCCCCACCCGGCCCAATTAGTGCAAATTATTCAAATGTATGTTGTGTGGATTAATGAGATGAAAAAAAACTATCAAGTCAAGATTGATGGACAGGATGTCAGATAACAGACTCCACTGGTGGATAAGGAGATGTATTGACATAAAACAGGATGTATTTTTATGGGCAGACAAGGGATAGTCTTGCTAGACTATACTGACAGTAACATAATGGTTGAATAATCACATCGATCCACTGATGTCTATCATTTACACTTGATGCAAATGCTCAAAGGCATGTAAGACGCTAGCTACTAGGGCATTTTAAATTAACTTTGGAATTCAGTTGATTACTATAGCGCCCCCCCCTTGGGCCAATCAGTGTAATTTTGTAAATGCCAGATCTCTATTAGCGAGACGCATCATTCATCCAAGATTCGTCCAAATCGGGCCGGTGGTGTCTGAGATATCGCGTGTGACTAACGTAGGTACGAAGGGACGGAGAGAGATCCATAGTCCCCCCCTCCCCCCCCCCCCAGGATGTCTAGGTGTAGAATAAATGTAGAATAGTGAGGTGCTCACATCTGCTCCCGTCAGTCTGTCCTTCATCTTCTGAGCTCTGCGTTCGATGTCCAGAGCCACGGAGTCCTGGATGGCACCTTGAGCAGGCATGGGCCCGATCACCTCTTCATCCTCCTCCTCCTCCTCTTCATCACTGCTGGAGGGTTCTGCTGTGTAGCCCGGTGGAAGGGCTGGCCCATGGAGATCATCTCCATCATCATCTTCATCAGCTGCTGGTCTGTGAAAGCCGGGTGGCAGGGCTGGCCCATGGAGATCATCATCATCTTCATCAGCTGCTGGTCTGTGAAAGCCCGGTGGCAGGGGCTGGCCCATGGAGATCATCATCATCTTCATCAGCTGCTGGTCTGTGAAAGCCCGGTGGCAGGGCTGGCCCATGGAGATCATCTCCATCATCATCATCTTCATCAGCTGCTGGTCTGTGAAAGCCCGGTGGCAGGGCTGGGCCCAATACAGCTGGCCTAGGGAGGTAGAAAAAGAGAATCAATCAACTCAACACAAACCAACAAAGACATTTATACAAATATATGCATGACTGACAGCATTTAATATGTATGTTTAAAGTAGGGAGAACTAGCTGACATATCATTTCATATGTATGTTTGAAGCAGGGAGAACTAGTTGTGTTGTCTTGGTTACCTCTCTGGTGAAGCCTGTGACTTTGAGAACCCAGGAGGAAGAGCTGGTCCGAAGAAACCATCATCTTCATCATCATCATCATCATCATCATCCGCAAGCCTTCTACTCACCGTCTCGTCCACTCGGCGCTGTTTTCTGCAGAATGACGCAGACAGTCCATTTCAGGCATTTATCATGCGCTTTCCTTCAAAACAATGACTAAATAACTTGTTTTGATGTTTGTTTGAAATGTAGAAGTGAGTCTAAACGTGTTACTCTGCGGTGGGTCCATCCCTGGTCGTCGCGCTACCGTGGCCGTGTCTGCTGCTGGTCTCGTGCTTGCTGCTCGTCTTGCTTCGTCTCTTGATCACCTCCTCCTCCTCCTCCTCCTCCTCCTCCTCCTCCTGGCCAAAGTCATCCTCCGAACTCGAGAGCAACTCCGGTTTGTACCCGGGAGGCAGCGCGGGACCTGCAACTATTGGAGAAGACAGCACACCGTAGCTAGCTAGGTAAATACCAAAACCGACACTAGCCTTTTCGATTTAACATACAGTATAAAGCAGAAAGATAACTACGCCATGAATATGACAGCGTAGTATCCATAATATCGATGTTTGATTGAGCGAATTGATGCTGATGATACTTGTCACGGCCAAAAAAAATCATGTGCATGAAACCACTACTAACTTTACTCACATCCTCCCTCGTCATCAGAATCATCATGGCTGCTTTTTCTGAACGACGGGGGTAAGGCAGGTCCGATTAAATCATCGTCTGACATATTTACCGATTATTAATGAGCTATTTTTACAACAATAAACACCTCGACGAGAATGAAAAACGACACTGAAACCCGAAAATCTAATCTGACCTCTACCACCGGAAGTAAACAATATCGACATCCAATGAACAAGCAGAATTCGTAGTCACATGATCATTTCCATACAAGGAGGAAACCGAGTTGGTCGCTTCGCAGTTGGTTGTTGGTGTTTCTCACCTTTGTTTAACATGGTTTGACGAAGAAAAGTTGTTTTCGGAACAAGCTCATATCATGGGGAAGAAAGACAGGGGAGATCGGGGTGAGTATCTAGATTTTTTTCCCGGAAATTGAATGTTACTCCAACTCATGTTGCTGTTCAGTCGGTGTTGTGATGGCAATAGCATGATGCTGAAGCATGGGAGACAGATAGGCATTCTGTGTAACTGTAACGTTACCTAACTATTGTAGCTAGCTAGTACCTATAGTAGTAGTATAGTAGCTGTAGCTAGCTAAACAGACTTAACTTCAAGATGCTGCAGTCACTGCCTTAGCCCGGAGACCCCACGTCGGGCAGAAATGAGCGTTTTGGATCAGGAAAGTTTCTGCTAACAAGCCAGAATGTTGAATACAATTACATTTGAACGTACTCTGCCGGTTGTCTGTGCGGTCGGTCGTTTTTTTTTGCAGGTAGGAATGTGAGACAATATATATCCACAGGAAAGTATAGTTAAATACACTTTTCAAAGCGCTGGTAGTGCATTCAGATTTCTATCACCTGAAGCATGTGTAGCACTTTGGGGATGTGTGAAACTTACTCCTCAGCCTGAAATGTCCCCGCCAGCGTAGCTTTTTTGCACGGCTCCAACTGGTAAGACTGTGGTCAGGTGTGCTAGCAAGGCAGAGGTCCCGAATTCGCCCCAGTCACTGCCTTAGCCCGGAGGTATGTGCCCAATCGGGAGGAAGTGGTAGTTGCTAAGCAATCAGCGTGATGTCCTTTACACATGCACAGAACCGTGTCCATGTCTTTTCATCTTGTGGCATGCTTCAGGTGATAGAAATCTGAACACGCCACCAGTACTGAAAAGTTCATGTAAATTATACTTTTCCTGTGGATATGTTGTCTCACATTCCTACCGCCAAAAGGATTAGACCGCACAGACAACTGTTGTTAAAGTAAGTTAAAAATATCATTTTATTCAACATTCTGGCTTGTAGAGGTCGTGAGAGGAACCTTTCCTAATTCAAATACTAATTTCTGCCTGACATAGAATTCAATGTAGCTTTTCCAAGCTGTCACTGCCTGTGTCTGACAATAGCACTCTCTGAGAGTAGCGATCACTGTGATTTAAAACGCATCTTAATCGGTGATGCTACAATGAGAGCTGATTTCAGAACAATATCATCTTCTATCAACTGTCTTTCTCTTTGGTGATGAATATGTCGCACTGAGTGTCCCAGTTGTAACACTCACGGCTCAGCCAATTTCTGCTTCCTGAAACCCCTCCTGTCTGTCTCTCTCTTCCTCCCTTCTGTCTGTCTCTCTTACTCCCTCCTGTCTGTCTCTCTTACTCCCTCCTGTCTGTCTCTCTTCCTCCCTCCTGTCTCTCTCTCTTCCTCCCTCCTGTCTGTCTCTCTCTTCCTCCCTCCTGTCTGTCTCTCTCTTCCTCCCTCCTGTCTGTCTCTCTTCCTCCCTCCTGTCTCTCTCTTCCTCCCTTCTGTCTGTCTCTCTTCCTCCCTCCTGTCTCTCTCTTCCTCCCTCGCTGTCTCTCTCTTCCTCCCCTGTCTGTCTCTCTCTTCCTCCCTCCTGTCTCTCTCTTCCTCCCTCCTGTCTCTCTCTTCCTCCCTCCTGTTCTCTCTCTTCCTCCCTCCTGTCTGTCTCTCTTCCTCCCTCCTGTCTCTCTCTTCCTCCCTCCTGTCTCTCTCTTCCTCCCTCCTGTCTCTCTCTTCCTCCCTCCTGTCTCTCTCTTCCTCCCTCCTGTCTCTCTCTTCCTCCCTCCTGTCTGTCTCTCTTCCTCCCTCCTGTCTGTCTCTCTTCCTCCCTCCTGTCTGTCTCTCTACCTCCCTCCTGTCTCTCTCTCTTCCTCCCTCCTGTCTGTCTCTCTCTTCCTCCCCTCCTGTCTGTCTGTCTGTCTCTTCCTCCCTCCTGTCTGTCTGTCTCTTCCTCCCTCCTGTCTGTCTCTCTTCCTCCCTCCTGTCTGTCTCTCTCTTCCTCCCTCCTGTCTCTCTCTTCCTCCCTCCTGTCTGTCTCTCTCTTCCTCCCTCCTGTCTGTCTCTCTTCCTCCCTCCTGTCTGTCTCTCTTCCTCCCTCCTGTCTGTCTTTCTCTTCCACCCTCCTGTCTCTCTCTTCCTCCCTCCTGTCTCTCTCTCTTCCTCCCTCCTGTCTCTCTCTCTTCCTCCCTCCTGTCTGTCTCTCTTCCTCCCTCCTGTCTGTCTCTCTTCCACCCTCCTGTCTGTCTCTCTCTTCCTCCCTCCTGTCTGTCTCTCTTCCTCCCTCCTGTCTGTCTCTCTTCCTCCCTCCTGTCTGTCTCCCTCTTCCTCCCTCCTGTCTCTCTCTTCCTCCCTCCTGTCTCTCTCTTCCTCCCTCCTGTCTCTCTCTTCCTCCCTCCTGTCTCTCTCTTCCTCCCTCCTGTCTGTCTCTCTTCCTCCCTCCTGTCTGTCTCTCTTCCTCCCTCCTGTCTGTCTCTCTCTTCCACCCTCCTGTCTGTCTCTCTTCCTCCCGCCTGTCTGTCTCTCTCTTCCTCCCTCCTGTCTGTCTCTCTTCCTCCCTCCTGTCTCTCTCTCTTCCTCCCTCCTGTCTGTCTCTCTCTTCCTCCCTCCTGTCTGTCTCTCTCTTCCTCCCTCCTGTCTGTCTCTCTCTTCCTCCCTCCTGTCTCTCTCTTCCTCCCTCCTGTCTCTCTCTTCCTCCCTCCTCTCTCTCTCTCTTCCTCCCTCCTCTCTCTCTCTCTTCCTCCCTCCTGTCTCTCTCTTCCTCCCTCCTGTCTCTCTCTCTTCCTCCCTCCTGTCTGTCTCTCTTCCTCCCTCCTGTCTGTCTCTCTCTTCCTCCCTCCTGTCTCTCTCTCTTCCTCCCTCCTGTCTGTCTCTTCCTCCCTCCTGTCTGTCTCTCTCTTCCTCCCTCCTCTCTCTCTCTCTTCCTCCCTCCTGTCTGTCTCTCTCTTCCTCCCTCCTCTCTCTCTCTCTTCCTCCCTCCTGTCTCTCTCTTCCTCCCTCCTGTCTGTCTCTTCCTTCCTCCTGTCTGTCTCTCTTCCTCCCTCCTGTCTGTCTCTCTTCCTCCCTCCTGTCTGTCTCTCTTCCTCCCTCCTGTCTGTCTCTCTTCCTCCCTCCTGTCTCTCTCTTCCTCCCTCCTGTCTGTCTCTCTCTTCCTCCCTCCTGTCTGTCTCTTCCTCCCTCCTGTCTGTCTCTTCCTCCCTCCTGTCTGTCTCTTCCTCCCTCCTGTCTGTCTCTCTCTTCCTCCCTCCTGTCTGTCTCTTCCTCCCTCCTGTCTCTCTCTCTTCCTCCCTCCTGTCTGTCTCTCTTCCTCCCTCCTGTCTCTCTCTCTTCCTCCCTCCTGTCTGTCTCTCTTCCTCCCTCCTGTCTGTCTCTCTCTTCCTCCCTCCTGTCTGTCTCTCTCTTCCTCCCTCCTGTCTGTCTCTCTTCCCCCCTCCTGTCTCTCTCTCTTCCTCCCTCCTGTCTGTCTCTCTCTTCCTCCCTCCTGTCTGTCTCTCTCTTCCTCCCTCCTGTCTGTCTCTCTCTTCCTCCCTCCTGTCTGTCTCTCTCTTCCTCCCTCCTGTCTCTCTCTCTCTTCCTCCCTCCTGTCTGTCTCTCTTCCTCCCTCCTGTCTGTCTCTCTTCCTCCCTCCTGTCTGTCTCTCTTCCTCCCTCCTGTCTCTCTCTCTTCCTCCCTCCTGTCTCTCTCTCTTCCTCCCTCCTGTCTCTCTCTCTTCCTCCCTCCTGTCTCTCTCTCTTCCTCCCTCCTGTCTCTCTCTTCCTCCCTCCTGTCTCTCTCTTCCTCCCTCCTGTCTCTCTCTCTTCCTCCCTCCTGTCTGTCTCTCTTCCTCCCTCCTGTCTGTCTCTCTTCCTCCCTCCTGTCTCTCTCTTCCTCCCTCCTGTCTCTCTCTCTTCCTCCCTCCTGTCTCTCTCTTCCTCCCTCCTGTCTCTCTCTCTTCCTCCCTCCTGTCTGTCTCTCTTCCTCCCTCCTGTCTGTCTCTCTTCCTCCCTCCTGTCTGTCTCTCTTCCTCCCTCCTGTCTGTCTCTCTTCCTCCCTCCTGTCTCTGTCTCTCTCTCCCTCCTGTCTCTGTCTCTCTTCCTCCCTCCTGTCTGTCTCTCTCTCTTCCTCCCTCCTGTCTGTCTCTCTCTCTTCCTCCCTCCTGTCTGTCTCTCTTCCTCCAGAGAGGAAGTCTTCTAAGAAGCGTGTGTATGATGAAGATGAGGATGAAGAGGAGGCGATGGGCAGTGAGTCCCAGGAGGCCGTCCCTGCAGCGGCTGGTAAAACAGTGGATGAGTCGGCCATCAAGCTGGACGAGTACGGGGCTAAAGACTACCGGCTGCAGATGTTGCTGAAGAACGACCACGGATCACGACCTCTCTGGGTGGTAAGACTGACAGATTACGTTACCAAGTTAACTCGGGAGCTGGTGGTGCTTAAAGATAGAATCCTTAGTTGCTACATCAATTTTTGGACGTATAAATTAATGATATAGGCTATCCATTGATTCTTGAAGAATATAACTTATAAATGCCTCATGATCTCAGTTCAACTGTCGGCCCCCGTCAGAACCCAAAGTATCAGCTTGTTTTACGACAATGTTTGTAAATAATGTAAATTTAAACAAACACTGTATAGCCTCAACATGGTTCAACCATAATTATAAACTGGGTGGTTCGAGCCCTGAATGCTGATTGGCTGAAAGCCGTGGTATATCAGAACGTATACCATGGGTATGTCAAAACATTTCTTTTTACTGTTCTAATTACGTTGGTAACCAGTTTATAATAGCATAATTATTATTTTATCCAGTTGGATAAACAGCCTACCCGACCGCTCGGAGGTGTCCACATGGTCCTAAAGCACACCGTTGCCTCGTTTTGTATCACATTCCAATGATAAAACTAGGGGGGACAAAAATGCAATTTCAGAATGTGGGGGGGTTGCTCCCCTGCTTTCATGACACTTAAAGTCATGCAACAGTAACCACAGTAACCAATATTTTTTTAAATATTCTGCATATTTCTATTCTCTCTCTCTCTCCCTATCCCCCCCCCCACCTCGCTCTCCGTCAGGCCCCAGATGGACACATCTTCCTGGAAGCCTTCTCACCGGTGTATAAATATGCCCAGGACTTCCTGGTAGCCATAGCAGAGCCGGTGTGTCGTCCGGTTCACGTTCACGAGTACAAGCTGACAGCCTACTCCCTGTATGCTGCCGTGAGCGTGGGTCTGCAGACCTCAGACATAGTGGAGTATCTCCAGAAACTCAGCAAGACATCTGTACCGGACGGCATCGTGCAGTTCATCAAGGTCCGTTAGGAGAGGAGATGATACAGGGGTCTGAGGGAGGAGGAGGTACAGGGAGGAGGAGGAGGAGGTGGTACAGGGAGGAGGAGGAGGAGGTGGTACAGGGAGGAGGTGGTACAGGGAGGAGGAGGAGGAGGTGGTACAGGGAGGAGGAGGAGGAGGTAGGAGGGAGGAGGAGGAGGAGGAGGTACAGGGAGGAGGAGGAGGAGGAGGTGGTACAGGGAGGAGGTGGTACAGGGAGGAGGAGGTGGTGTTACGAGGAGGAGGTGGTGGTACAGGAAGGAGGAGGAGGTGGTGGTACAGGGGAGGAGGAGGAGGTGGTACAGGGAGGAGGAGGAGGAGGTACAGGGAGGAGGAGGAGGAGGAGGTGGTACAGGGAGGAGGAGGAGGTGGTGCAGGGAGGAGGAGGTGGTGGTGGTACAGGGAGGAGGTGGTACAGGAGGAGGAGGAGGTACAGGGAGGAGGAGGAGGAGGTGGTACAGGGAGGAGGTGGTACAGGGAGGAGGAGGAGGAGGTGGTGGTACAGGGAGGAGGAGGAGGTACAGGGAGGAGAAGGTGGAGGTGGTACAGGGAGGAGGAGGATGTACAGGGAGGAGAAGGTGGAGGTGGTACAGGGAGGAGGTGGTACTGGGAGGAGGAGGAGGAGGTGGTACAGGGGAGGTGGTCGGGAGGAGGAGGAGGAGGTGGTCAGGGAGGAGGAGGAGGAGGTGGTGGTACGGGAGGAGGAGGAGGAGGAGGTGGTACAGGGAGGAGGAGGAGGTGGTGGTACAGGGAGGGAGGAGGTGGTGGTACAGGGAGGAGGAGGAGGAGGAGGTGGTCGGGAGGAGGTGGTCAGGGAGGAGGAGGTGGTGTTCGAGGAGGGAGGAGGAGGTGGTGGTACAGGAGGAGGAGGAGGTGGTGGTACAGGAAGGAGGAGGAGGTGGTGGTCAGGGAGGAGGAGGAGGGCAGGGAGGAGGAGGAGGAGGAGGAGGAGGAGGTACGGGAGGGGAGGAGGAGGAGGAGGAGGTGGTACAGGGGAGGAGGAGGAGGTGGTGGTACAGGGAGGAGGAGGTGGTACAGGGAGGAGGAGGTGGTGGTCAGGGGAGGAGGAGGAGGAGGTACAGGAAGGAGGAGGAGGTAGTACTGGGAGGAGGAGGAGGTGGTGGTCAGGGAGGAGGGAGGAGGAGGAGGTGGTACAGGGAGGAGGAGGAGGAGGAGGTGGTACAGGGAGGAGGAGGTGGTACAGGGAGGAGGAGGAGGAGGTGGTGGTACAGGGGAGGAGGAGGAGGTGGTACAGGGAGGAGGAGGAGGAGGTGGTGGTACAGGGAGGAGGAGGAGGAGGTACAGGGAGGAGGAGGAGGAGGTGGTACAGGGAGGAGGTGGTACAGGAAGGAGGAGGAGGTGGTGTTACAGGAAGGAGGAGGAGGTGGTGGTACAGGGAGGAGGAGGAGGTGGTGGTACAGGGAGGAGGAGGAGGTGGTGGTACAGGGAGGAGGAGGAGGTGGTACAGGGAGGAGGAGTCTCCTGAGTGGCGCAGTGGTCTAAGGCGCTGCATCGCAGTGCTAGCTGTGCCACTAGAGATCCTGGTTCGAATCCAGGCTCTGTCGCAGCCGGCCGCGACCGGGAGACTCATGGGGCGGCGCACAATTGGCCCAGCGTCATCCAGGGTAGGGGAGGGAATGGCCGGCAGGGATGTAGCTCAGTTGGTAGAGCATGGTGTTTGCAACGCCAGGGTTGTGGGTTGGATTCCCACGGGGGGCCAGTATAAAATTTAAAAAATGTATTCACTAACTGTAAGTCGCTCTGGATAAGAACGTCTGCTAAATGACGTAAATGTACAATGTAAATGAGGAGGTACAGGGAGGAGGAGGAGGTACAGGGAGGAGGAGGAGGAGGTGGTACAGGGAGGAGGAGGAGGAGGTGGTACAGGGAGGAGGAGGAGGTGGTACAGGGAGGAGGAGGAGGAGGTACAGGGAGGAGGAGGAGGAGGTGGTACAGGGAGGAGGAGGAGGAGGTGGTACAGGGAGGAGGAGGAGGAGGTGGTACAGGGAGGAGGAGGAGGAGGTGGTACAGGGAGGAGGAGGAGGTACAGGGAGGAGGAGGAGGTACAGGGAGGAGGAGGAGGTACAGGGAGGAGGAGGAGGTACAGGGAGGAGGTGGTGGTACAGGGAGGAGGTGGTGGTACAGGGAGGAGGAGGAGGAGGAGGAGGTGGTGGTACAGGGAGGAGGTGGTGGTACAGGGAGGAGGAGGAGGAGGAGGAGGAGGTGGTACGTGGAGGAGGTGGTACAGGGTACCTGGTAGGGGCTGGTTTGTAGTGTGTGATGTGGGGTCATGCAGTCTGATGAATCTCTCCTCTTTCAGCTCTGCACTGTGAGCTATGGCAAGGTCAAGTTGGTTCTGAAACACAACAGGTATGTTCACCGCCACATTGGGCTCGACATGTTCTTCTGAGCCAAGAAAACAAGTCCTATTTCCATTCACTGCTTTGCAGTAATGTTTTCTGGATCTGTGTGTGTCAGGTACTTTGTGGAGAGTGCCTTCCCCGAGGTGATCCAGCGTCTGCTTCAGGACAGTGTGATCAGAGACTGTCGTCTCCGCACCGCAGAGGGAACTGATACTGAGCTCATCACGGAGGTCATACACAGCAAGTCAGCGGGTATGACCATCTAACACACACACACAGAGACACACACACACACACACACACACACACACACACACACACACACACACAGACACACAGAGACACACAGGGACACACAGGGAAACACACACACACACACACACACACACACACACACACACACACAGGGACACACACACACACACAGGGACACACACACACACACACAGGGACACAGACACACAGAGACACACAGGGACACACACAGGGACACACACACACACACACAACGGCATGTATGTTAAAGCCTGTACTGATGTAACATCCATCCCTGCCAGATCTCTAAGTCCCTCCAGGACAACGGAGCAGCGGCCTCCACCTCAGCGGCCCCTGAGGGCCAGACTCCAGGAGCCGCCCAGGTACCAGAGGACATATTCAGCTACTACGAACAGATGGACAAGGAGGAAGAGGAGGAGGAGGAGACGCAGACCGTGTCCTTTGAGATCCGACAGGTTTGGTTGTGTGTTTTGGATGCCCTGTGGCCCTTTTTTAAGGCCCTTTTTTTTTTATGAATCGTGGTCTACCGTTTAAAATGCAAACTTGACACCATAACGTGTCCATGTGCGGGCATCTCTGAAGTCTTAACAGTACCTATCTGTCCTATTCACTGTTGTTAGCACACACACATCTCCTTGAATCCTTCCTTCCTCCCTCCCTCCCTCCCTCCCTCCCTCCCTCCAGGAGATGATTGAAGAGCTGCAGAAGAGGTGTATCAACATGGAGTATCCTCTCCTGGCTGAGTATGACTTCCGGAACGACACGGTGAACCCTGACATCAACATGGACCTGAAGGCCACAGCTGTGCTCAGGCCTTACCAGGAGAAGAGCCTCCGCAAGATGTTTGGTAACGGCCGAGCCCGCTCAGGAGTCATCGTACTACCCTGTGGTAAGAGAGGGGGAGGAGGGAGAGAGAGGGGGAGGGGGGGGGAAGAGGTGGTAGGAAGGTGAGATGTTTGGCAACGGAAGAGCTCGTTCCGGAGTCATAGTGATTTGCTTAATTCCTCCTCTCCTCCTTTTGAAAAAGGTCAAAGGTAATCGAGGAGAGGAGGCAAGGAGAGGAAACATGGGAATAAATGCGCTTGTATGAAATGACTCTCCTTGTCCACTAGGGGTCATCAGGCAAATGACCTTTACAGAGGAGGAATCCCCAAATATATGTGGAAAGTGGTAAAATGACATTTAGCTAGTTGTCAGACATTTTATAGATAAAAAGGTTAGTCCGACCAGGAGGCGTTAGTCCGACCAGGAGGACCAGGAGGCGTTAGTCCGACCAGGAGGCGTTAGTCCGACCAGGAGGCGTTAGTCTGACCAGGAGGCGTTAGTCTGACCAGGAGGCGTTAGTCTGACCAGGAGGCGTTAGTCTGACCAGGAGGCGTTAGTCTGACCAGGAGGCGTTAGTCTGACCAGGAGGCGTTAGTCTGACCAGGAGGACCAGGAGGCGTTAGTCTGACCAGGAGGCGTTAGTCTGACCAGGAGGCGTTAGTCTGACCAGGAGGCGTTAGTCTGACCAGGAGGACCAGGAGGCGTTAGTCCGACCAGGAGGCGTTAGTCTGACCAGGAGGTGTTAGTCCGACCAGGAGGCGTTAGTCCGACCAGGAGGCGTTAGTCTGACCAGGAGGTGTTAGTCCGACCAGGAGGCGTTAGTCCGACCAGGAGGCGTTAGTCTGACCAGGAGGCGTTAGTCTGACCAGGAGGCGTTAGTCTGACCAGGAGGCGTTAGTCCGACCAGGAGGCGTTAGTCCGACCAGGAGGCGTTAGTCCGACCAGGAGGACCAGGAGGCGTTAGTCTGACCAGGAGGCGTTAGTCTGACCAGGAGGCGTTAGTCTGACCAGGAGGCGTTAGTCTGACCAGGAGGACCAGGAGGTGTTAGTCTGACCAGGAGGCGTTAGTCCGACCAGGAGGACCAGGAGGCGTTAGTCTGACCAGGAGGCGTTAGTCTGACCAGGAGGCGTTAGTCTGACCAGGAGGCGTTAGTCCGACCAGGAGGCGTTAGTCCGACCAGGAGGCGTTAGTCCGACCAGGAGGCGTTAGTCTGACCAGGAGGCGTTAGTCTGACCAGGAGGACCAGGAGGTGTTAGTCTGACCAGGAGGCGTTAGTCCGACCAGGAGGCGTTAGTCTGACCAGGAGGCGTTAGTCTGACCAGGAGGACCAGGAGGTGTTAGTCTGACCAGGAGGCGTTAGTCCGACCAGGAGGACCAGGAGGTGTTAGTCTGACCAGGAGGTGTTAGTCCGACCAGGAGGCGTTAGTCTGACCAGGAGGCGTTAGTCTGACCAGGAGGACCAGGAGGTGTTAGTCTGACCAGGAGGCGTTAGTCCGACCAGGAGGACCAGGAGGTGTTAGTCTGACCAGGAGGTGTTAGTCTGACCAGGAGGCGTTAGTCCGACCAGGAGGACCAGGAGGTGTTAGTCCGACCAGGAGGACCAGGAGGCGTTAGTCTGACCAGGAGGCGCTAGTCTGACCAGGAGGCGCTAGTCTGACCAGGAGGTGCTAGTCCGACCAGGAGGCGTTAGTCCGACCAGGAGGACCAGGAGGCGTTAGTCTGACCAGGAGGCGCTAGTCTGACCAGGAGGCGCTAGTCCGACCAGGAGGTGCTAGTCCGACCAGGAGGTGCTAGTCCGACCAGGAGGCGTTAGTCCGACCAGGAGGTGCTAGTCAGACCAGGAGGTGCTAGTCAGACCAGGAGGTGCTAGTCAGACCAGGAGGCGTTAGTCCGACCAGGAGGTGTTAGTCCGACCAGGAGGACCAGGAGGCGTTAGTCCGACCAGGAGGTGCTAGTCCGACCAGGAGGTGTTAGTCTGACCAGGAGGCGCTAGTCCGACCAGGAGGCGCTAGTCCGACCAGGAGGCGCTAGTCCGACCAGGAGGCGCTAGTCCGACCAGGAGGTGCTAGTCCGACCAGGAGGTGTTAGTCCGACCAGGAGGCGCTAGTCCGACCAGGAGGTGCTAGTCAGACCAGGAGGCGTTAGTCCGACCAGGAGGTGTTAGTCCGACCAGGAGGACCAGGAGGCGTTAGTCCGACCAGGAGGTGCTAGTCCGACCAGGAGGTGTTAGTCTGACCAGGAGGTGTTAGTCCGACCAGGAGGCGCTAGTCCGACCAGGAGGCGCTAGTCCGACCAGGAGGTGCTAGTCCGACCAGGAGGTGTTAGTCTGACCAGGAGGTGTTAGTCCGACCAGGAGGTGTTAGTCTGACCAGGAGGTGTTAGTCCGACCAGGAGGCGTTAGTCCGACCAGGAGGTGTTAGTCCGACCAGGAGGACCAGGAGGCGTTAGTCCAACCAGGAGGTGTTAGTCCGACCAGGATGTCTAATGACTCCTGGAGAAAGGCCAATGAGTCGTGGAGCTTTGCACAAGGATGAACATGTCTTCTGTGGTTATTCTGGACAGCCTTACAGATTTCTAGAAAGGCTAAATGGCGATCCGTATCAAGTGGCTTTCTCTAAAGCTCTTAGTCACAGAACATGCCTCTCCGAATTCTCAGAAACCCAAAGAGCCTTGGAAAGGTTTTTAATAAGATGTTAAGTACCCTATTTGGGGATTCTGGACCGGTTCCGACTGACGTTTTGGTGTACAAAGCGCTCTGATCGTTGCAGAGTCCTGTGTCTTATAGTGCAAGAGAGCCCCATCTCTCTGCTTTCTGCTCCAACTCTCCCAGCAGAGCTGACTTGGAAGTGTCTGGTTTCAGACCCCACGTTTACATGGGGAGTGACGGACAAAGGAACCATTTCCTGTGTCTGATTTCCTGTGTCCGGGAGAATCTAGCGGGAGCAACAATACATGTTTCATCTCACTGTGATATTCTCAGCCTGATTTTAGAGCTCTCAACATGCAAAAAAATACTAAATAATTTCATAGAAAGTGGTCTTATTTCCTTTCTATTGGTCACAGATGGACGAAATCACTTGGTGCTTACAGCTGAAGTTGAAAACGAGTCTGCACACGTTTTTAATGGTGTCTCTGCGCTGCTCAGCGGACTTTAGGAGAAAATTGTCTGTCGGCAGTTATATGAAATAGTGCCGATTTATTGTATTGTCACAAAGTATGATCATATTTATCTCATAGTAAGTCATTTATCATTTGATTGTTACTGTATTTAAACCATTTGTCATTTCAAGCCATATTGCCCCACTTTTTGTTGAATAGAAAAAAGTAATTCTTTTTTTTAAATAATATTTGTACTATGTGCTTGAGCTTGTGTCCTCTAAAGGGACACACCTCAGCAATTTATAACTATTTCTACCAGAAAGGTGAGATTTGAACCTTTCTTGGAGTATTGCAACATTACTAGTTATTGTGTCTGGTCCTCTCATGATAAATAACTCTTGGGTTTTTTACATTGAAGTCATTTAGCAGACGCTCTTATCCAGAGCCACTTCCAAATTGGGTAATGTCTATTTAGGCGGAAATCTAAATTTTGCCGTAACGTTGGAAGGTTTTTAATCTAGCTACGCTCCTATTCTCTGATGAGCAGTTATTTTCAGTTAACACCAGATATGTTCTTTTTAAAAAAGTATTGTTGAAGGAAGAGAAATTTCAGATGGGGATATGTTGTTACCTCAAGGTGTCGTCTGAACATCGTGTGGTGGCTTTTTTTGATCAAGAGATACGTCAAGACAGAGATATGAAAGATGGGTTTTAATATTGATGTGTAGCTTTATTCACTGAGTGGACAAAACGTCTTTCCATGACTGACCAGGTGAAAGCTATGATCCCTTATTGATGCCACTTGTTAAATCCACTTCAATCAGTGTAGATGAAGGGGAGGAGACGGGGTTAAAGGCTGTTCTGAGGGCAAATGGGGGGGTGCAACTCAATATTAGGAATGTGTTCCTGATGTTTGGTATCTCCTCTCCTCTCCCCCCACCCCACATCTCTCCTCCTCTCCTCTCCCCCCACCCCACATCTCTCCTCCTCTCCTCTCCCCCCACCCCACATCTCTCCTCTCCTCTCCCCCAACCCCACATCTCTCCTCTCCTCTCCCCCACCCCACATCTCTCCTCCTCTCCTCTCCCCACACCCCACATCTCTCCTCCTCCTCTCCCCCCACCCCACATCTCTCCTCCTCTCCCCCACCCCACATCTCTCCTCCTCTCCTCTCCCCCCACCCCACATCTCTCCTCCTCTCCCCCACCCCACATCTCTCCTCCTCTCCCCCCCACCCCACATCTCTCCTCCTCTCCCCCACCCCACATCTCTCCTCCTCTCCCCCCACCCCACATCTCTCCTCCTCTCCTCTCCCCCCACCCCACATCTCTCCTCCTCTCCTCTCCCCCACCCCACATCTCTCCTCCTCTCCCCCCACCCCACATCTCTCCTCCTCTCCTCTCCCCCACCCCACATCTCTCCTCCTCTCCTCTCCCCCCACCCCACATCTCTCCTCCTCTCCCCCCACCCCACATCTCTCCTCCTCTCCCCCCACCCCACATCTCTCCTCCTCTCCCCCCACCCCACATCTCTCCTCCTCTCCCCCACCCCACATCTCTCCTCCTCTCCTCTCCCCCCACCCCACATCTCTCCTCCTCTCCCCCACCCCACATCTCTCCTCCTCCTCCTCTCCCCCACCCCACATCTCTCCTCCCTCTCCTCTCCCCCCACCCCACATCTCTCCTCCTCTCCTCTCCCCCACCCCACATCTCTCCTCCTCTCCCCCTACCCCACATCTCTCCTCCTCTCCTCTCCCCCCACCCCACATCTCTCCTCCTCTCTCTCTCCCCCACCCCACAACTCTCCTCCTCTCCTCTCCCCCCACCTCACATCTCTCCTCCTCTCCTCTCCTCTCCCCCCACCCCACATCTCTCCTCCTCTCCTCTCCTCTCCCCCACCCCACATCTCTCCTCCTCTCCTCTCCTCTCCCCCACCCCACATCTCTCCTCCTCTCTCCCCCTACCCACATCTCTCCCTCTCCTCTCCCCCACCCCACATCTCTCCTCCTCTCCCCCCCACCCCACAACTCTCCTCCTCTCCTCTCCCCCCACCCCACATCTCTCCTCCTCTCCTCTCCTCTCCCCCACCCCACATCTCTCCTCCTCTCCTCTCTCCCCCACCCCACATCTCTCCTCCTCTCCTCTCCTCTCCCCCCACCCCACATCTCTCCTCCTCTCCTCTCCCCCCACCTCACATCTCTCCTCCTCTCCTCTCCTCTCCCCCCACCCCACATCTCTCCTCCTCTCCTCTCCCCCACCCCACATCTCTCCTCCTCTCCCCCACCCCACAACTCTCCTCCTCTCCTCTCCCCCACCCCACATCTCTCCTCCTCTCCTCTCCTCTCCCCCCACCCCACATCTCTCCTCCTCTCCTCTCCCCCCACCCCACATCTCTCCTCCTCTCCCCCACCCCACAACTCTCCTCCTCTCCTCTCCCCCCACCCCACATCTCTCCTCCTCTCCTCTCCTCTCCCCCCACCCCACATCTCTCCTCCTCCCCCCCACCCCACATCTCTCCTCCTCTCCTCTCCCCCACCCCACATCTCTCCTCCTCTCCTCTCCCCCCACCCCACATCTCTCCTCCTCTCTCTCCTCTCCCCCCCACCCCACATCTCTCCTCCTCTCCTCTCCCCCCACCCCACATCTCTCCTCCTCTCCTCTCCTCTCCCCCCACCCCACATCTCTCCTCCTCTCCTCTCCCCCCACCCCACATCTCTCCTCCTCTCCTCTCTCCCCCCACCCCACATCTCTCCTCCTCTCCTCTCCCCCACCCCACATCTCTCCTCCTCTCCTCTCCCCCCACCCCACATCTCTCCTCCTCTCCTCTCCCCCACCCCACATCTCTCCTCCTCTCCTCTCCCCCCACCCCACATCTCTCCTCCTCCTCTCCCCCACCCCACATCTCTCCTCCTCTCCCCCCCCCCACCCCACATCTCTCCTCCTCTCCCCCCACCCCACATCTCTCCTCCTCTCCTCTCCCCCCACCCCACATCTCTCCTCCTCTCCTCTCCCCCACCCCACATCTCTCCTCCTCTCCTCTCCCCCCACCCCACATCTCTCCTCCTCCTCTCCCCCCACCCCACATCTCTCCTCCTCCTCTCCCCCCACCCCACATCTCTCCTCCTCTCCTCTCCCCCACCCCACATCTCTCCTCCTCCTCTCCCCCCACCCCACATCTCTCCTCCTCCTCTCCCCCCACCCCACATCTCTCTCCTCTCTCCCCCCACCCCACATCTCTCCTCCTCTCCTCTCCCCCCACCCCACATCTCTCCTCCTCTCCTCTCCCCCACCCCCACATCTCTCCTCCTCTCCTCTCCCCCACCCCACATCTCTCCTCCTCTCCTCTCCCCCACCCCACATCTCTCCTCCTCTCTCTCCCCCACCCCCACATCTCTCCTCCTCTCCTCTCCCCCACCCCACATCTCTCCTCTCTCCCCCCACCCCACATCTCTCCTCCTCCTCTCCCCCCACCCCACATCTCTCCTCCTCTCCCCCACCCCACATCTCTCCTCCTCTCTCCCCCACATCTCTCCTCCTCTCCCCCCACCCCACATCTCTCCTCCTCTCCCTCCCCCCCACATCTCTCCTCCTCTCCTCTCCCCCCCCACATCTCTCCTCCTCTCCTCTCCCCCACCCCACATCTCTCCTCCTCTCCTCTCCCCCCACTCACATCTCCTCTCCTCTCCCTCCACCCCACATCTCTCCTCCTCTCCCCCACCCCACATCTCTCCTCCTCTCCTCTCCCCCAACCCACATCTCCTCTCCTCTCCTCTCCCCCACCCCACATCTCTCCTCCTCTCCTCTCCTCTCCCCCACCCCACATCTCTCCTCCTCTCCTCTCCCCCCACCCCACATCTCTCCTCCTCTCTCCCCCACCCCACATCTCTCCTCCTCTCCTCTCTCCCCCCACATCTCTCCTCCTCTCCTCTCCCCCCACCCCACATCTCTCCTCCTCTCCTCTCCCCCCACCCCACATCTCTCCTCCTCTCCTCTCCCCCCACCCCACATCTCTCCTCCTCTCCTCTCCCCCCACCCCACATCTCTCCTCCTCTCCCCCCACCCCACATCTCTCCTCCTCTCCTCTCCCCCCACCCCACATCTCTCCTCCTCTCCCCCACCCCACATCTCTCCTCCTCTCCCCCCACCCCACATCTCTCCTCCTCTCCTCTCCCCCACCCCACATCTCTCCTCCTCTCCTCTCCCCCCACCCCACATCTCTCCTCCTCTCCCCCACCCCCACATCTCTCCTCCTCTCCCTCCACCCCACATCTCTCCTCCTCTCCCCCCCCCCCCCATCTCTCCTCCTCTCCCCCCACCCCACATCTCTCCTCCTCTCCCCCCACCCCACATCTCTCCTCCTCTCCCCCCACCCCACATCTCTCCTCCTCTCCCCCCACCCCACATCTCTCCTCCTCTCCTCTCCCCCACCCCACATCTCTCCTCCTCTCCCCCACCCCCACATCTCTCCTCCTCTCCCCCACCCCCACATCTCTCCTCCTCTCCCCCCACCCCACATCTCTCCTCCTCTCCCCCACCCCACATCTCTCCTCCTCTCCCCCACCCCACATCTCTCCTCCTCTCCCCCCACCCCACATCTCTCCTCCTCTCCTCTCCCCCACCCCACATCTCTCCTCCTCTCCCCCCACCCCACATCTCTCCTCCTCTCCCCCCACCCCACATCTCTCCTCCTCTCCCCCACCCCACATCTCTCCTCCTCTCCTCTCCCCCACCCCACATCTCTCCTCCTCTCCCCCCACCCCACATCTCTCCTCCTCTCCCCCACCCCCATCTCTCCTCCTCTCCCCAGGTGCGGGGAAGTCTCTAGTAGGGGTAACCGCAGCCTGTACAGTCCGTAAGCGCTGCCTGGTCCTGGGGAACAGCTCTGTGTCAGTAGAACAGTGGAAGGCTCAGTTTAAGATGTGGTCCACCATCGATGACTCTCAGATCTGCCGCTTCACCTCAGACGCCAAAGACAAGGTAAGAGACACAGCAAACACCATTAAGGTTTTAAAATCCCCTTTTCAACTCGGTTCTGTGTTTTCGTATAATTATCTCTTTTACTGCTTCTTTTTTTAGCTTTGATTGATTTATTTCAAGTTATTGTTTTAGTTTAAAGTGTGTTGCGATTTTTAAATGCTCTTCAAATGAAGTTTGTTTTTGTCTTGAAGCCGATCGGCTGCTCGGTGGCCATCAGCACTTACAGCATGTTGGGACACACCACCAAGAGGTCTTGGGAGGCAGAGAGGGTCATGGAGTGGATGAGGTCCCAGGAGTGGGGACTCATCATCCTGGACGAGGTGCACACCATCCCTGGTGAGTCTGTCAGGGGTTAGGGGTTTTGGTTAAGTTATGAGAGGTGATGGTTAGTCCACACCATCCCTGGTGAGTCTGTCAGGGGTTAGGGGTTTTGGTTAAGTTATGAGAGGTGATGGTTAGTCCACACCATCCCTGGTGAGTCTGTCAGGGGTTAGGGGTTTTGGTTAAGTTATGAGAGGTTAGGGTTAGTCCACACCATCCCTGGTGAGTCTGTCAGGGGTTAGGGGTTTTGGTTAAGTTATGAGAGGTGATGGTTAGTCCACACCATCCCTGGTGAGTCTGTCAGGGGTTAGGGGTTTTGGTTAAGTTATGAGAGGTGATGGTTAGTCTACACCATCCCTGGTGAGTCTGTCAGGGGTTAGGGGTTTTGGTTAAGTTATGAGAGGTGATGGTTAGTCCACACCATCCCTGGTGAGTCTGTCAGGGGTTAGGGGTTTTGGTTAAGTTATGAGAGGTGATGGTTAGTCCACACCATCCCTGGTGAGTCTGTCAGGGGTTAGGGGTTTTGGTTAAGTTATGAGAGGTGATGGTTAGTCCACACCATCCCTGGTGAGTCTGTCAGGGGTTAGGGGTTTTGGTTAAGTTATGAGAGGTGATGGTTAGTCCACACCATCCCTGGTGAGTCTGTCAGGGGTTAGGGGTTTTGGTTAAGTTATGAGAGGTTAGGGTTAGTCCACACCATCCCTGGTGAGTCTGTCAGGGGTTAGGGTTAGGAGGGGTTAGGGTTAGGAGGGGTTAGGGGTTAGGAGGGGTTAGGTTTAGGGATAGGAGGGGTTAGGAGGGGTTAGGAGGGGTTAGGTTTAGGGTTAGGAGGGGTTAGGTTTAGGGATAGGAGGGGTTAGGGTTAGGGATAGGAGGGGTTAGGGTTAGGAGGGGTTAGGGTTAGGGATAGGAGGGGTTAGGGTTAGGGATAGGAGGGGTTAGGGATAGGAGGGGTTAGGAGGGGTTAGGTTTAGGGATAGGAGGAGTTAGGGTTAGGAGGGTTATGCTAATTCGATTTCCGTGCGGGCATCAGCTTTAGGGGGTTAACTGCCGGAGGACCAGAAAGTATTTTCTCTCTTCTGTGATGTTTCCAAAACATTTGTCTAATAACGTGTGCATTGTCTCGCCCCCATCTCTGTAGCCAAGATGTTCCGGCGTGTTCTGACCATTGTCCAGGCCCACTGTAAGCTGGGTCTGACCGCCACACTGGTCCGAGAGGACGACAAGATCGTTGATCTCAACTTCCTGATCGGGCCCAAGCTGTTCGAGGCTAACTGGATGGAGCTACAGAACAACGGATACATCGCTAAGGTCCAGTGTGCCGAGGTTAGTCTGTCATCCATACCTGTACCGGTCTGTGTGGGGCTTAACCTGGTGATGGGCGGGACAGAATAGCTAAGGTCCAGTGTGCCGAGGTTAGTCTGTCATCCATACCTGTACCGGTCTGTGTGGGGCTTAACCTGGTGATGGGCGGGACAGAATAGCTAAGGTCCAGTGTGCCGAGGTTAGTCTGTCATCCATACCTGTACCGGTCTGTGTGGGGCTTAACCTGGTGATGGGCGGGACAGAATAGCTAAGGTCCAGTGTGCCGAGGTTAGTCTGTCATCCATACCTGTACCGGTCTGTGTGGGGCTTAACCTGGTGATGGGCAGGACAGAATAGCTAAGGTCCAGTGTGCCGAGGTTAGTCTGTCATCCATACCTGTACCGGTCTGTGTGGGGCTTAACCTGGTGATGGGCGGGACAGAATAGCTAAGGTCCAGTGTGCCGAGGTTAGTCTGTCATCCATACCTGTACCGGTCTGTGTGGGGCTTAACCTGGTGATGGGCGGGACAGAATAGCTAAGGTCCAGTGTGCCGAGGTTAGTCTGTCATCCATACCTGTACCGGTCTGTGTGGGGCTTAACCTGGTGATGGGCGGGACAGAATAGCTAAGGTCCAGTGTGCCGAGGTTAGTCTGTCATCCATACCTGTACCGGTCTGTGTGGGGCTTAACCTGGTGATGGGCGGGACAGAATAGCTAAGGTCCAGTGTGCCGAGGTTAGTCTGTCATCCATACCTGTACCGGTCTGTGTGGGGCTTAACCTGGTGATGGGCGGGACAGAATAGCTAAGGTCCAGTGTGCCGAGGTTAGTCTGTCATCCATACCTGTACCGGTCTGTGTGGGGCTTAACCTGGTGATGGGCGGGACAGAATATACCTGGCTCATGGAATAGGACACCTCAAGGTCTAGTCTCAGAAGCCCAGACCCTAGGCAGCAGTAGCGACCAGGGTCTGCGAATGATTTCTGACTCTCTTGGTAACTTCGAACAGGGGACACCAGGCAGACGTGCGAGGACGTCGCGATTCAAAACCCAAAGTTCGCACGCTAAACCTTCCCGTTTTTGGTTTTTGGTGAAGTTAGTTGATGCAAACTAGCCACTTGCAAAATGCACGCTTAAAATAAGTAGCCTTGCATGATCTTTGGCTTGTGAACGGCTCATAGGATCTCCTGTTTCTGTAGTGAGACAGCTTGATGTACAGGACACCCCCTGGACAGGACACTAGTCTATCTCCTGTTTCTGTAGTGAGACCACTTGATGTACAGGACACCCCCTGGACAGGACACTAGTCTATCTCCTGTTTCTGTAGTGAGACCACTTAATGTACAGGACACCCCCTGGACAGGACACTAGTCTATCTCCTGTTTCTGTAGTGAGACAGCTTGATGTACAGGACACCCCCTGGACAGGACACTAGTCTATCTCCTGGTTCTGTAGTGAGACAGCTTGATGTACAGTACACCCCCTGGACAGGACACTAGTCTATCTCCTGTTTCTGTAGTGAGACAGCTTGATGTACAGGACACCCCCTGGACAGGACACTAGTCTATCTCCTGTTTCTGTAGTGAGACAGCTTGATGTACAGGACACCCCCTGGACAGGACACTAGTCTATCTCCTGGTTCTGTAGTGAGACAGCTTGATGTACAGTACACCCCCTGGACAGGACACTAGTCTATCTCCTGTTTCTATAGTGAGACAGCTTGATGTACAGTACACCCCCTGGACAGGACACTAGTCTATCTCCTGTTTCTGTAGTGAGACAGCTTGATGTACCAGTACACCCCCTGGACAGGACACTAGTCTATCTCCTGTTTCTGTAGTGAGACAGCTTGATGTACCAGTACACCCCCTGGACAGGACACTAGTCTATCTCCTGTTTCTGTAGTGAGACAGCTTGATGTACCAGTACACCCCCTGGACAGGACACTAGTCTATCTCCTGTTTCTGTAGTGAGACAGCTTGATGTACCAGTACACCCCCTGGACAGGACACTAGTCTATCTCCTGTTTCTGTAGTGAGACAGCTTGATGTACAGGACACCCCCTGGACAGGACACTAGTCTATCCTGTTTCTGTAGTGAGACAGCTTGATGTACAGTACACCCCCTGGACAGGACACTAGTCTATCTCCTGTTTCTGTAGTGAGACAGCTTGATGTACAGTACACCACCTGGACAGGACACTAGTCTATCTCCTGTTTCTGTAGTGAGACAGCTTGATGTACAGTACACCCCCTGGACAGGACACTAGTCTATCTCCTGTTTCTATAGTGAGACAGCTTGATGTACAGTACACCCCCTGGACAGGACACTAGTCGATCTCCTGTTTCTATAGTGAGACAGCTTGATGTACAGTACACCCCCTGGACAGGACACTAGTCTATCTCCTGTTTCTGTAGTGAGACAGCTTGATGTACCAGTACACCCCCTAGACAGGACACTAGTCTATCTCCTGTTTCTGTAGTGAGACAGCTTGATGTACAGTACACCCCCTGGACAGGACACTAGTATATCTCCTGTTTCTGTAGTGAGACAGCTTGATGTACCAGTACACCCCCTGGACAGGACACTAGTCTATCTCCTGTTTCTGTAGTGAGACAGCTTGATGTACCAGTACACCCCCTGGACAGGACACTAGTCTATCTCCTGTTTCTATAGTGAGACAGCTTGATGTACCAGGACACCCCCTGGACAGGACACTAGTCTATCTCCTGTTTCTGTAGTGAGACAGCTTGATGTACCAGTACACCCCCTGGACAGGACACTAGTCTATCTCCTGTTTCTGTAGTGAGACAGCTTGATGTACAGTACACCCCCTGGACAGGACACTAGTCTATCTCCTGTTTCTGTAGTGAGACAGCTTGATGTACCAGTACACCCCCTGGACAGGACACTAGTCTATCTCCTGTTTCTGTAGTGAGACAGCTTGATGTACCAGTACAGCCCCTGGACAGGACACTAGTCTATCTCCTGTTTCTGTAGTGAGACAGCTTGATGTACCAGTACACCCCCTGGACAGGACACTAGTCTATCGCAGGGCCTTACCCCCAATCTATTTAATTAATGCTGAGTGTCGAGCAGAGACGCACTTGGTCCCATTTTCACAGTCTTTGTTCTCTGATGACGCTGTTTTATAGTTCAGCTACAGAGTAGAGGAATGGGTTTAAACTGTGGAGCTGTTTTATAGTTCAGCTACAGAGTAGAGGAATGGGTTTAAACTGTGGAGCTGTTTTATAGTTCAGCTACAGAGTAGAGGAACGGGTTTAAACTGTGGAGCTGTTTTATAGTTCAGCTACAGAGTAGAGGAATGGGTTTAAACTGTGGAGCTGTTTTATAGTTCAGCTACAGAGTAGAGGAATGGGTTTAAACTGTGGAGCTGTTTATAGTTCAGCTACAGAGTAGAGGAATGGGTTTAAACTGTGGAGCTGTTTTATAGTTCAGCTACAGAGTAGAGGAATGGGTTTTAACTGTGGAGCTGTTTTATAGTTCAGCTACAGAGTAGAGGAATGGGTTTAAACTGTGGAGCTGTTTTATAGTTCAGCTACAGAGTAGAGGAATGGGTTTAAACTGTGGAGCTGTTTTATAGTTCAGCTACAGAGTAGAGGAATGGGTTTTAAACTGTGGAGCTGTTTTATAGTTCAGCTACAGAGTAGAGGAATGGGTTTAAACTGTGGAGCTGTTTTATAGTTCACCTACAGAGTAGAGGAATGGGTTTAAACTGTGGAGCTGTTTTATAGTTCAGCTACAGAGTAGAGGAATGGGTTTAAACTGTGGAGCTGTTTTATAGTTCAGCTACAGAGTAGAGGAATGTGTTTTAACTGTGGAGCTGTTTTATAGTTCAGCTACAGAGTAGAAGAACGGGTTTAAACTGTGGAGCTGTTTTATAGTTCAGCTACAGAGTAGAGGAACGGGTTTAAACTGTGGAGCTGTTTTATAGTTCAGCTACAGAGCAGAGGAACGGGTTTAAACTGTGGAGCTGTTTTATAGTTCAGCTACAGAGTAGAGGAACGGGTTTAAACTGTGGAGCTGTTTTATAGTTCAGCTACAGAGCAGAGGAATGGGTTTAAACTGTGGAGCTGTTTTATAGTTCAGCTACAGAGTAGAGGAATGGGTTTAAACTGTGGAGCTGTTTTATAGTTCAGCTACAGAGTAGAGGAATGGGTTTAAACTGTGGAGCTGTTTTATAGTTCAGCTACAGAGTAGAGGAATGGGGTTTTAAACTGTGGAGCTGTTTTATAGTTCAGCTACAGAGTAGAGGAATGGGTTTAAACTGTGGAGCTGTTTTATAGTTCAGCTACAGAGTAGAGGAATGGGTTTAAACTGTGGAGCTGTTTTATAGTTCAGCTACAGAGTAGAGGAATGGGTTTAAACTGTGGAGCTGTTTTATAGTTCAGCTACAGAGTAGAGGAACGGGTTTAAACTGTGGAGCTGTTTTATAGTTCAGCTACAGAGTAGAGGAATGGGTTTAAACTGTGGAGCTGTTTTATAGTTCAGCTACAGAGTAGAGGAACGGGTTTAAACTGTGGAGCTGTTTTATAGTTCAGCTACAGAGTAGAGGAATGGGTTTAAACTGTGGAGCTGTTTTATAGTTCAGCTACAGAGTAGAGGAACGGGTTTAAACTGTGGAGCTGTTTTATAGTTCAGCTACAGAGTAGAGGAATGGGTTTAAACTGTGGAGCTGTTTTATAGTTCAGCTACAGAGTAGAGGAACGGGTTTAAACTGTGGAGCTGTTTTATAGTTCAGCTACAGAGTAGAGGAATGGGTTTAAACTGTGGAGCTGTTTATAGTTCAGCTACAGAGTAGAGGAACGGGTTTAAACTGTGGAGCTCTTTTATAGTTCAGCTACAGAGTAGAGGAACGGGTTTAAACTGTGGAGCTGTTTTATAGTTCAGCTACAGAGTAGAGGAAAGGGTTTAAACTGTGGAGCTGTTTTATAGTTCAGCTACAGAGTAGAGGAATGGGTTTAAACTGTGGAGCTGTTTTATAGTTCAGCTACAGAGCAGAGGAATGGGTTTAAACTGTGGAGCTGTTTTATAGTTCAGCTACAGAGTAGAGGAATGGGTTTAAACTGTGGAGCTGTTTTATAGTTCAGCTACAGAGCAGAGGAATGGGTTTAAACTGTGGAGCTGTTTTATAGTTCAGCTACAGAGTAGAGGAACGGGTTTAAACTGTGGAGCTGTTTTATAGTTCAGCTACAGAGTAGAGGAATGGGTTTAAACTGTGGAGCTGTTTTATAGTTCAGCTACAGAGTAGAGGAATGGGTTTAAACTGTGGAGCTGTTTTATAGTTCAGCTACAGAGTAGAGGAATGGGTTTAAACTGTGGAGCTGTTTTATAGTTCAGCTACAGAGTAGAGGAATGGGTTTAAACTGTGGAGCTGTTTTTATAGTTCAGCTACAAAGTAGAGGAATGGGTTTAAACTGTGGAGCTGTTTTATAGTTCAGCTACAGAGTAGAGGAACGGGTTTAAACTGTGGAGCTGTTTTATAGTTCAGCTACAGAGTAGAGGAATGGGTTTAAACTGTGGAGCTGTTTTATAGTTCAGCTACAGAGTAGAGGAATGGGTTTTAAACTGTGGAGCTGTTTTATAGTTCAGCTACAGAGTAGAGGAATGGGTTTAAACTGTGGAGCTGTTTTATAGTTCAGCTACAGAGTAGAGGAATGGGTTTAAACTGTGGAGCTGTTTTATAGTTCAGCTACAGAGTAGAGGAATGGGTTTAAACTGTGGAGCTGTTTTATAGTTCAGCTACAGAGTAGAGGAACGGGTTTAAACTGTGGAGCTGTTTTATAGTTCAGCTACAGAGTAGAGGAATGGGTTTAAACTGTGGAGCTGTTTTATAGTTCAGCTACAGAGTAGAGGAACGGGTTTAAACTGTGGAGCTGTTTTATAGTTCAGCTACAGAGTAGAGGAATGGGTTTAAACTGTGGAGCTGTTTTATAGTTCAGCTACAGAGTAGAGGAACGGGTTTAAACTGTGGAGCTGTTTTATAGTTCAGCTACAGAGTAGAGGAATGGGTTTAAACTGTGGAGCTGTTTTATAGTTCAGCTACAGAGTAGAGGAACGGGTTTAAACTGTGGAGCTGTTTTATAGTTCAGCTACAGAGTAGAGGAATGGGTTTAAACTGTGGAGCTGTTTATAGTTCAGCTACAGAGTAGAGGAACGGGTTTAAACTGTGGAGCTCTTTTATAGTTCAGCTACAGAGTAGAGGAACGGGTTTAAACTGTGGAGCTGTTTTATAGTTCAGCTACAGAGTAGAGGAAAGGGTTTAAACTGTGGAGCTGTTTTATAGTTCAGCTACAGAGTAGAGGAATGGGTTTAAACTGTGGAGCTGTTTTATAGTTCAGCTACAGAGCAGAGGAATGGGTTTAAACTGTGGAGCTGTTTTATAGTTCAGCTACAGAGTAGAGGAATGGGTTTAAACTGTGGAGCTGTTTTATAGTTCAGCTACAGAGCAGAGGAATGGGTTTAAACTGTGGAGCTGTTTTATAGTTCAGCTACAGAGTAGAGGAACGGGTTTAAACTGTGGAGCTGTTTTATAGTTCAGCTACAGAGTAGAGGAATGGGTTTAAACTGTGGAGCTGTTTTATAGTTCAGCTACAGAGTAGAGGAATGGGTTTAAACTGTGGAGCTGTTTTATAGTTCAGCTACAGAGTAGAGGAATGGGTTTAAACTGTGGAGCTGTTTTATAGTTCAGCTACAGAGTAGAGGAATGGGTTTAAACTGTGGAGCTGTTTTTATAGTTCAGCTACAAAGTAGAGGAATGGGTTTAAACTGTGGAGCTGTTTTATAGTTCAGCTACAGAGTAGAGGAATGGGTTTAAACTGTGGAGCTGTTTTATAGTTCAGCTACAGAGTAGAGGAATGGGTTTAAACTGTGGAGCTGTTTTATAGTTCAGCTACAGTGTAGAGGAATGGGTTTAAACTGTGGAGCTGTTTTATAGTTCAGCTACAGAGTAGAGGAACGGGTTTAAACTGTGGAGCTGTTTTATAGTTCAGCTACAGAGTAGAGGAATGGGTTTAAACTGTGGAGCTGTTTTGTATTTCAGCTACAGAGTAGAGGAATGGGTTTAAACTGTGGAGCTGTTTTATAGTTCAGCTACAGAGTAGAGGAATGGGTTTAAACTGTGGAGCTGTTTTATAGTTCAGCTACAGAGCAGAGGAATGGGTTTAAACTGTGGAGCTGTTTTATAGTTCAGCTACAGAGTAGAGGAATGGGTTTAAACTGTGGAGCTGTTGAATATTACAGAGAGTAAAGTCACTAGAGTTGTCACTAATGTGTCTGAAATAATTAGAAGGGTTTTTCGGGGACAGAGCTGTAGAGCACATTGTGGATAAGCCCCGACTTGATCTAGGACGTGTTAGGTGGTTCCATCTTAAACCTTGTTAGTTCATCAAAATGAGAGGGGCTGAAGTAATCAGGATTAACTGTACGTGAGCTCGAGAATAATCCAGACTTTCTTTTTCTGAGAACTTCTGAAGCTTATTCTTCACGACCTGGTGTGAACCGCTACACCATAAGGTATAGTGGTAATCACCTGCCTGCCGGTGGCTGTAGTGTTTCCTAGACCAGAAACTTTGACCTTTTGGTTAACCTTGAGACACACCCCAGTCTCCTTTATCACCTGATTTACTGAACAAAAGGCACATCTCAATAGGAGATCCTGGTATAACATTTACATATTTTACATTTTTTAGTCATTTTAGCAGACGCTCTTATCCAGAGCGACTTACAGGAGCAATTAGGGTTAAGTGCCTTGCTCAAGGGCACATCGAACAGATTTTTCACCTAGGTCGGCTCGGGGGATTAGAACCAGCGACCTTTCGGTTACTGGGCACAACGCTCTTAACCACTAAGCCACCTGCCTGACATGCAACAAGTGTTCTCTATCGCTCCTCTATTGGGGGGGAGGCTGATGACATCAGAGGGCACCTTCAGACCAACTCTTTGAATGGCCCACTCCGTGAAGTTTGCGCTTTAAAATTTTTTTTAAAAACGTATGTTTTTACCCCTTAAGTGTGTGTACGTTACTGTATTTCTACTGGGATATTGTTTTTCCAACAGGACAAGTTCAAAATAGCTGAAGTGCGTCTTTTAATGTTGTACTCTCACCTGATAGTTGGTCACCTAACTGACATCCAAGGTAGCTCACAGTATCCTGGCGGTAGCTACTGGCTTGGCCGGAGTTTTACTGTTCTCTGTTGCCAGGGAAGGAGAGTTGTGACATATACTATTGCACTATGGCATTAAAGCCAGGGGATCCTCCCGGTTTAATATTGGATCCAAACAGGGTTGATTCAGTTTTTACCCAGGTGGAGTGACGGCTTATTTTCAGATAGCAATTTACCAACGTGAAGACGCTCTGCACTCAGGGGTTTTACCAACGTGGAGACGCTCTGCACTCAGGGGTTTTACCAACGTGACGACGCTCTGCACTCAGGGGTTTTACCAACGTGGAGACGCTCTGCACTCAGGGGTTTTACCAACGTGGAGACGCTCTGCACTCAGGGGTTTTACCAACGTGGAGACGCTCTGCACTCAGGGGTTTTACCAACGTGGAGACGCTCTGCACTCAGGGGTTTTACCAACGTGGAGACGCTCTGCACTCAGGGGTTTTACCAACGTGGAGACGCTCTGCACTCAGGGGTTTTACCAACGTGGAGACGCTCTGCACTCAGGGGGTTTTACCAACGTGGAGACGCTCTGCACTCAGGGGTTTTACCAACGTGGAGACGCTCTGCACTCAGGGGTTTTACCAACGTGAAGACGCTCTGCACTCAGGGGTTTTACCAACGTGGAGACGCTCTGCACTCAGGGGTTTTACCAACGTGGAGACGCTCTGCACTCAGGGGTTTTACCAACGTGGAGACGCTCTGCACTCAGGGGTTTTACCAACGTGGAGACGCTCTGCACTCAGGGGTTTTACCAACGTGGAGACGCTCTGCACTCAGGGGTTTTACCAACGTGACGACGCTCTGCACTCAGGGGTTTTACCAACGTGGAGACGCTCTGCACTCAGGGGTTTTACCAACGTGACGACGCTCTGCACTCAGGGGTTTTACCAACGTGACGACGCTCTGCACTCAGGGGTTTTACCAACGTGGAGACGCTCTGCACTCAGGGGTTTTACCAACGTGGAGACGCTCTGCACTCAGGGGTTTTACCAACGTGGAGACGCTCTGCACTCAGGGGTTTTACCAACGTGGAGACGCTCTGCACTCAGGGGTTTTACCAACGTGACGACGCTCTGCACTCAGGGGTTTTACCAACGTGGAGACGCTCTGCACTCAGGGGTTTTACCAACGTGACGACGCTCTGCACTCAGGGGTTTTACCAACGTGAAGACGCTCTGCACTCAGGGGTTTTACCAACGTGAAGACGCTCTGCACTCAGGGGTTTTACCAACGTGGAGACGCTCTGCACTCAGGGGTTTTACCAACGTGACGACGCTCTGCACTCAGGGGTTTTACCAACGTGGAGACGCTCTGCACTCAGGGGTTTTACCAACGTGGAGACGCTCTGCACTCAGGGGTTTTACCAACGTGGAGACGCTCTGCACTCAGGGGTTTTACCAACGTGGAGACGCTCTGCACTCAGGGGGTTTTACCAACGTGGAGACGCTCTGCACTCAGGGGTTTTACCAACGTGGAGACGCTCTGCACTCAGGGGTTTTACCAACGTGGAGACGCTCTGCACTCAGGGGTTTTACCAACGTGGAGACGCTCTGCACTCAGGGGTTTTACCAACGTGGAGACGCTCTGCACTCAGGGGTTTTACCAACGTGGAGACGCTCTGCACTCAGGGGTTTTACCAACGTGAAGACGCTCTGCACTCAGGGGTTTTACCAACGCGGAGACGCTCTGCACTCAGGGGTTTTACCAACGTGACGACGCTCTGCACTCAGGGGTTTTACCAACGGGAAGACACTCTGCACTCAGGGGTTTTACCAACGTGGAGACGCTCTGCACTCAGGGGTTTTACCAACGTGACGACGCTCTGCACTCAGGGGTTTTACCAACGTGGAGACGCTCTGCACTCAGGGGTTTTACCAACGTGGAGACGCTCTGCACTCAGGGGTTTTACCAACGTGGAGACGCTCTGCACTCAGGGGTTTTACCAACGTGAAGACGCTCTGCACTCAGGGGTTTTACCAACGTGACGACGCTCTGCACTCAGGGGGTTTTACCAACGTGAAGACGCTCTGCACTCAGGGGTTTTACCAACGTGGAGACGCTCTGCACTCAGGGGTTTTACCAACGTGGAGACGCTCTGCACTCAGGGGTTTTACCAACGTGGAGACGCTCTGCACTCAGGGGTTTTACCAACGTGAAGACGCTCTGCACTCAGGGGTTTTACCAACGTGACGACGCTCTGCACTCAGGGGTTTTACCAACGTGAAGACGCTCTGCACTCAGGGGTTTTACCAACGTGGAGACGCTCTGCACTCAGGGGTTTTACCAACGTGGAGACGCTCTGCACTCAGGGGTTTTACCAACGTGGAGACGCTCTGCACTCAGGGGTTTTACCAACGTGGAGACGCTCTGCACTCAGGGGTTTTACCAACGTGGAGACGCTCTGCACTCAGGGGTTTTACCAACGTGACGACGCTCTGCACTCAGGGGTTTTACCAACGTGGAGACGCTCTGCACTCAGGGGTTTTACCAACGTGGAGACGCTCTGCACTCAGGGGTTTTACCAACGTGGAGACGCTCTGCACTCAGGGGTTTTACCAACGTGGAGACGCTCTGCACTCAGGGGTTTTACCAACGTGGAGACGCTCTGCACTCAGGGGTTTTACCAACGTGGAGACGCTCTGCACTCAGGGGTTTTACCAACGTGGAGACGCTCTGCACTCAGGGGTTTTACCAACGTGAAGACGCTCTGCACTCAGGGGTTTTACCAACGTGGAGACGCTCTGCACTCAGGGGTTTTACCAACGTGGAGACGCTCTGCACTCAGGGGGTTTTACCAACGTGGAGACGCTCTGCACTCAGGGGTTTTACCAACGTGGAGACGCTCTGCACTCAGGGGTTTTACCAACGTGGAGACGCTCTGCACTCAGGGGTTTTACCAACGTGGAGACGCTCTGCACTCAGGGGTTTTACCAACGTGAAGACGCTCTGCACTCAGGGGGTTTTACCAACGTGAAGACGCTCTGCACTCAGGGGTTTTACCAACGTGGAGACGCTCTGCACTCAGGGGTTTTACCAACGTGGAGACGCTCTGCACTCAGGGGTTTTACCAACGTGGAGACGCTCTGCACTCAGGGGGTTTTACCAACGTGGAGACGCTCTGCACTCAGGGGTTTTACCAACGTGGAGACGCTCTGCACTCAGGGGGTTTTACCAACGTGGAGACGCTCTGCACTCAGGGGTTTTACCAACGTGAAGACGCTCTGCACTCAGGGGTTTTACCAACGTGACGACGCTCTGCACTCAGGGGTTTTACCAACGTGACGACGCTCTGCACTCAGGGGTTTTACCAACGTGGAGACGCTCTGCACTCAGGGGTTTTACCAACGTGGAGACGCTCTGCACTCAGGGGTTTTACCAACGTGAAGACGCTCTGCACTCAGGGGTTTTACCAACGTGGAGACGCTCTGCACTCAGGGGTTTTACCAACGTGACGACGCTCTGCACTCAGGGGTTTTACCAACGTGGAGACGCTCTGCACTCAGGGGTTTTACCAACGTGAGACGCTCTGCACTCAGGGGGTTTTACCAACGTGAAGACGCTCTGCACTCAGGGGTTTTACCAACGTGGAGACGCTCTGCACTCAGGGGTTTTACCAACGTGACGACGCTCTGCACTCAGGGGTTTTACCAACGTGGAGACGCTCTGCACTCAGGGGTTTTACCAACGTGGAGACGCTCTGCACTCAGGGGTTTTACCAACGTGGAGACGCTCTGCACTCAGGGGTTTTACCAACGTGGAGACGCTCTGCACTCAGGGGGTTTTACCAACGTGGAGACGCTCTGCACTCAGGGGTTTTACCAACGTGGAGACGCTCTGCACTCAGGGGTTTTACCAACGTGAAGACGCTCTGCACTCAGGGGTTTTACCAACGTGGAGACGCTCTGCACTCAGGGGTTTTACCAACGTGAAGACGCTCTGCACTCAGGGGTTTTACCAACGTGAAGACGCTCTGCACTCAGGGGTTTTACCAACGTGGAGACGCTCTGCACTCAGGGGTTTTACCAACGTGACGACGCTCTGCACTCAGGGGTTTTACCAACGTGGAGACGCTCTGCACTCGGGTTTTACCAACGTGGAGACGCTCTGCACTCAGGGGTTTTACCAACGTGGAGACGCTCTGCACTCGGGTTTTACCAACGTGGAGACGCTCTGCACTCGGGTTTTACCAACGTGACGACGCTCTGCACTCAGGGGTTTTACCAACGTGACGACGCTCTGCACTCAGGGGTTTTACCAACGTGGAGACGCTCTGCACTCAGGGGTTTTACCAACGTGTAGACGCTCTGCACTCAGGGGTTTTACCAACGTGGAGACGCTCTGCACTCAGGGGTTTTACCAACGTGGAGACGCTCTGCACTCAGGGGTTTTACCAACGTGGAGACGCTCTGCACTCAGGGGTTTTACCAACGTGACGACGCTCTGCACTCAGGGGTTTTACCAACGTGGAGACGCTCTGCACTCAGGGGGTTTTACCAACGTGGAGACGCTCTGCACTCGGGTTTTACCAACGTGACGACGCTCTGCACTCAGGGGGTTTTACCAACGTGGAGACGCTCTGCACTCAGGGGTTTTACCAACGTGGAGACGCTCTGCACTCAGGGGTTTTACCAACGTGGAGACGCTCTGCACTCAGGGGTTTTACCAACGTGACGACGCTCTGCACTCAGGGGTTTTACCAACGTGGAGACGCTCTGCACTCAGGGGTTTTACCAACGTGACGACGCTCTGCACTCAGGGGTTTTACCAACGTGGAGACGCTCTGCACTCAGGGGTTTTACCAACGTGACGACGCTCTGCACTCAGGGGTTTTACCAACGTGGAGACGCTCTGCACTCAGGGGGTTTTACCAACGTGAAGACGCTCTGCACTCAGGGGGTTTTACCAACGTGGAGACGCTCTGCACTCAGGGGTTTTACCAACGTGGAGACGCTCTGCACTCAGGGGTTTTACCAACGTGACGACGCTCTGCACTCAGGGGTTTTACCAACGTGGAGACGCTCTGCACTCAGGGGTTTTACCAACGTGGAGACGCTCTGCACTCAGGGGTTTTACCAACGTGGAGACGCTCTGCACTCAGGGGTTTTACCAACGTGGAGACGCTCTGCACTCAGGGGTTTTACCAACGTGATGAAGCTCTGCACTCAGGGGTTTTACCAACGTGAAGACGCTCTGCACTCAGGGGTTTTACCAACGTGGAGACGCTCTGCACTCAGGGGGTTTTACCAACGTGGAGACGCTCTGCACTCAGGGGTTTTACCAACGTGGAGACGCTCTGCACTCAGGGGTTTTACCAACGTGAAGACGCTCTGCACTCAGGGGTTTTACCAACGTGGAGACGCTCTGCACTCAGGGGTTTTACCAACGTGAAGACGCTCTGCACTCAGGGGTTTTACCAACGTGACGACGCTCTGCACTCAGGGGGTTTTACCAACGTGGAGACGCTCTGCACTCAGGGGTTTTACCACGTGGAGACGCTCTGCACTCAGGGGTTTTACCAACGTGGAGACGCTCTGCACTCAGGGGTTTTACCAACGTGGAGACGCTCTGCACTCAGGGGGTTTTACCAACGTGAAGACGCTCTGCACTCAGGGGTTTTACCAACGTGGAGACGCTCTGCACTCAGGGGTTTTACCAACGTGGAGACGCTCTGCACTCAGGGGTTTTACCAACGTGAAGACGCTCTGCACTCAGGGGTTGTCAAATCACTGCCTCGTGTCTTGTGGGACACAGGAAGCGTAGAATCATCGGCTTAGAGAAAAAGGTCACAGGAACCGGCTGCTTTCAAGTCATCGATGTCCAGCAGGGAATCTTGCCCCCAAGGAAATATAGCTGCTGCATTTGGAGTAGCTAATGGGAATCCTAATAAACTAATTAACCAAAACAAGTAAGAGTAGGGGTGTTAACCCCGGTGTCCTGGCTTAATTCCCAGCCTGGCTCTCGTACCGTCATGGCCACCCTAATCATCCCCAGCTTCCAATTGGCTTAAGCCCTATTGAGACGGGACTAGTTTTATTATAGAAACGTTGGTAATGTAATTATTACCTCAGCATGTTGGTTTTTTTCCAGAGGGCGATTTACTTTTTTTTAACCAAAAATTAACCCTTGCAATTTATTTATTTTCATTCCAAAATGGACGGTTATGACGGAAGCCTGGAGACTGTTCTAAGGAGAGCCTAATATTGTCTTTCAGTTCTAAAATAATAAGAAAGGTCAATAAAGGACCGTGAACTGTATGAACCGGACGTTTAACTGATGGATTTGGCACAATATCGTCCGTGACCAAACAGATCATCTGAAGTCTTTGTTGGGGATGTTGACAAGGGATGGCGATTCGCGTGGGATAAGTATTATCAGAGGAACTAGGAGTAAAACAGTAGTTTACCTTTTTTATTTTACCAGGTTAGTCTCGTTGAGAATAAAACCTATTTCCTAAGAGAGACCTGGCCAGGAAATCGGCACACACTTCCAGACACAATGAAAACATAAAATACAAAACGGTTTAAATCAAACATTTACACATTGAGCAGGCGATAATTATTTTGGGGAAGTGTGACACGTCTAGGGGTCAAAACATCGACATCCCCCCACTTTATTGTCCTCCGTAGATTTTACCCTTTGCCCCTAGCTTTGAACTCGTTCAAGGAGACGAGCTCCTGCAATGTAATGTCCTTATGTAGCTTGTTCCAAGTGGAAGAGGACTGGAATGCTTTTTTTTTTTTTTACCAGCTCTGTACAAAATACATTCCTGTGAGCGTAGCCGATAGTTGTCGTTTGTCTGCTAGACAATGTAGGTACCTGGAAAAACTCCCCAGTCCTTAACGATTACAAGCATACCCATAACATAACGCAGCCACCACTGTGATTGAAAATATGGAGAGTGGTAATCAGTAATGTGTTGTATTAGATTTGTGCCAAACATAATGCTTTGTATTCAGGACAAAAAAAATACATTTTTTGCAGTATTGCTTTAGTATTTATTGTAAACAGGATTCATGTTTTTGAATATTTTTATTCTGTACAGGCGTTCTTCTTTTCGCTCTGTCATTTAGGTTAGTATTGTGGAGTAACTACAATGTTGTTGATCCATCCTCAGTTTTCTCCTATCACAGCCATTTTAACTCTGTAACTGTTTTAAAATCACCATCAGCCTCATAGTGAAATCCCTGAGAAGGTTTCCTTCCTCTCCGGCAACTGAGTTAGGAAGGACGCCTCACAATTCACTGCTCGACTGAGGGACCTTACAGGTAATTGTCAAGAGGTGTGAATACTTTCTGAAGGAACTGTACCTGTTGTTGCTGTTTTTGTTAAACTCTACCGTATTCAACAGATTATCCAGCTGGCTCTATGACTGGTTCTGGAGTTGGATTTGTCATAAGCATTGATTTAGGGAAAACTTTACCACAGATGGAAACCACTGGCCTATCTTTGACGTCACCACAGATGGAAACTACTGGTCTATCTTTGACGTCACCACAGATGGAAACTACTGGCCTATCTTTGACATCACCACAGATGGAAACCACTGGCCTATCTTTGACGTCACCACAGATGGAAACCACTGGCCTATCTTTGACGTCACCACAGATGGAAACCACTGGTCTATCTTTGACGTCACCACAGATGGAAACTACTGGTCTATCTTTGACGTCACCACAGATGGAAACCACTGGCCTATCTTTGACGTCACCACAGATGGAAACCACTGGCCTATCTTTGACTTCACCACAGATGGAAACCACTGGCCTATCTTTGACGTCACCACAGATGGAAACCACTGGCCTATCTTTGACGTCACCACAGATGGAAACCACTGGTCTATCTTTGACGTCACCACAGATGGAAACTACTGGTCTATCTTTGACGTCACCACAGATGGAAACCACTGGCCTATCTTTGACGTCACCACAGATGGAAACCACTGGTCTATCTTTGACTTCACCACAGATGGAAACCACTGGCCTATCTTTGACTTCACCACAGATGGAAACCACTGGCCTATCTTTGACGTCACCACAGATGGAAACCACTGGCCTATCTTTGACGTCACCACAGATGGAAACCACTGGCCTATCTTTGACTTCACCACAGATGGAAACCACTGGCCTATCTTTGATGTCACCACAGATGGAAACCACTGGCCTATCTTTGATGTCACCACAGATGGAAACCACTGGCCTATCTTTGACGTCACCACAGATGGAAACCACTGGCCTATCTTTGACGTCACCACAGATGGAAACCACTGGCCTATCTTTGACGTCACCACAGATGGAAACCACTGGCCTATCTTTGACGTCACCACAGATGGAAACCACTGGCCTATCTTTGACTACACCACAGATGGAAACCACTGGCCTATCTTTGACGTCACCACAGATGGAAACCACTGGCCGATCTTTGACGTCACCACAGATGGAAACCACTGGCCTATCTTTGACGTCACCACAGATGGAAACCACTGGCCTATCTTTGACGTCACCACAGATGGAAACCACTGGCCTATCTTTGACGTCACCACAGATGGAAACCACTGGCCTATCTTTGACGTCACCACAGATGGAAACCACTGGCCTATCTTTGACGTCACCACAGATGGAAACCACTGGCCTATCTTTGACTTTACCACAGATGGAAACCACTGGCCTATCTTTGACTACACCACAGATGGAAACCACTGGCCTATCTTTGACTTCACCACAGATGGAAACCACTGGCCTATCTTTGACTTCACCACAGATGGAAACCACTGGCCTATCTTTGACTTCACCACAGATGGAAACCACTGGTCGATCTTTGACGTCACCACAGATGGAAACCACTGGCCTATCTTTGACGTCACCACAGATGGAAACCACTGGCCTATCTTTGACTTCACCACAGATGGAAACCACTGGCCTATCTTTGACTTCACCACAGATGGAAACCACTGGCCTATCTTTGACCTCACCACAGATGGAAACCACTGGCCTATCTTTGACGTCACCACAGATGGAAACCACTGGCCTATCTTTGACGTCACCACAGATGGAAACCACTGGCCTATCTTTGACTTCACCACAGATGGAAACCACTGGCCTATCTTTGACTACACCAGAGATGGAAACCACTGGCCTATCTTTGATGTCACCACAGATGGAAACCACTGGCCTATCTTTGACGTCACCACAGATGGAAACCACTGGCCTATCTTTGACGTCACCACAGATGGAAACCACTGGCCTATCTTTGACGTCACCACAGATGGAAACCACTGGCCTATCTTTGACGTCACCACAGATGGAAACCACTGGCCTATCTTTGACGTCACCACAGATGGAAACCACTGGCCTATCTTTGACTACACCACAGATGGAAACCACTGGCCTATCTTTGACGTCACCACAGATGGAAACCACTGGCCGATCTTTGACGTCACCACAGATGGAAACCACTGGCCTATCTTTGACGTCACCACAGATGGAAACCACTGGCCTATCTTTGACGTCACCACAGATGGAAACCACTGGCCTATCTTTGACGTCACCACAGATGGAAACCACTGGTCGATCTTTGACGTCACCACAGATGGAAACCACTGGCCTATCTTTGACTTCACCACAGATGGAAACCACTGGCCTATCTTTGACGTCACCACAGATGGAAACCACTGGCCTATCTTTGACTTCACCACAGATGGAAACCACTGGCCCATCTTTGACTTCACCACAGATGGAAACCACTGGCCTATCTTTGACTTCACCACAGATGGAAACCACTGGTCGTTCTTTGACGTCACCACAGATGGAAACCACTGGTCGATCTATGACGTCACCACAGATGGAAACCACTGGTCGTTCTTTGACTTCACCATCTATTGTTATCTCCGGAGTTTTGGCATCTTCCATAAATTGCGGCCATGAATCCGCCACAGAAACAGTTAGAAAGGGTCTCCCGAGTGGCGCAGCGGTCTAAGGCACTGCATCGCAGTGCTAAAGGCGTCACTACAGACCCGTTCCCAGGCTGTGTCACAGCCGGCCGCGACCGGCAGACCAATGAGGCGGTGCACAATTTGGCCCAGCGTCGTCCGGGGTTAGGGGATGGTTTGGCCGGGTGCCTTTTCATTATCTGGAAAGACACTTGTGGTTTCTAGCTAACGTTACACCAATCAAAGCTGTGTGGGGTGGGGGTGTAGTAAATCAAATCTTTAGTGGTCAAAACCATTAATCTTAAGGCGATGGGGGGAGCGGGTTTTTAAAATACGATCATATCGCGCAATTATACCATTTATATAATGGACAGATATATAGATACAAAATATTAGAAAATTGACAAATTATCCAATGGATTATTAAATTTTAAATTTTAGTCATTTAGCAGACGCTCTTATCCAGAGCGACTTACAGTTAGTGAGTGCATACATTTTCATACTGCCCCCCGTGGGAAAGGAACCCACAACCTTGGCGTTGCAAGCGCCATGCTCTACCAACTGAGCTACAAGGGATTATGATAATCTTCTGGTAAAAAAAGTGGCTCTTTACTGATGCAGGGAAGTCTCATTGAGACCAATGGCTCTTTACTGATGCAGGGAAGTCTCATTGAGACCAATGGCTCTTTACTGATGCAGGGAAGTCTCATTGAGACCAATGGCTCTTTTACTAATGCAGGGAAGTCTCATTGAGACCAATGGCTCTTTACTGATGCAGGGAAGTCCCATTGAGACCAATGGCTCTTTACTGATGCAGGGAAGTCTCATTGAGACCAATGGCTCTTTACTGACCCATTGAGACCAATGGCTCTTTACTGATGCAGGGAAGTCTCATTGAGACCAATGGCTCTTTACTGATGCAGGGAAGTCTCATTGAGACCAATGGCTCTTTACTGATGCAGGGAAGTCTCATTGAGACCAATGGCTCTTTACTGACCCATTGAGACCAAGCAGAGTTCCCTTGCAAAAAAAGTACATCATCAGGAATGAATGATACAATTACAACACATATGGGAGCATGAGAACAGTAGGATAAACAGAGTTGATAGTTTCAACAGTAGGATGAACGGGGCTCGTAGTTTCAACAGTAGGATGAACGGGGCTCGTAGTTTCAACAGTAGGATGAACAGGGCTCGTAGTTTCAACAGTAGGATGAACAGGGCTCGTAGTTTCAACAGTAGGATGAACAGGGCTCGTAGTTTCAACAGTAGGATGAACAGGGCTCGTAGTTTCAACAGTAGGATGAACGGGGCTTGTAGTTTCAACAGTAGGATGAACAGGGCTCGTAGTTTCAACAGTAGGATGAACAGGGCTCGTAGTTTCAACAGTAGGATGAACAGGACTCGTAGTTTAAACAGTAGGATGAACAGGGCTCGTAGTTTCAACAGTAGGATGAACGGGGCTCGTAGTTTCAACAGTAGGATGAACAGGGCTCGTGGTTTCAACAGTAGGATGAACAGGGGCTCGTGGTTTCAACAGTAGGATGAACAGGGCTAGTAGTTTCAACAGTAGGATGAACAGGGCTCGTGGTTTCAACAGTAGGATGAACAGGGCTCGTAGTTTCAACAGTAGGATGAACAGGGCTCGTAGTTTCAACAGTAGGATGAACAGGGCTCGTAGTTTCAACAGTAGGATTAACAGGGCTCGTGGTTTCAACAGTAGGATGAACAGGGCTAGTAGTTTCAACAGTAGGATGAACAGGGCTCGTGGTTTCAACAGTAGGATGAACAGGGCTCGTAGTTTCAACAGTAGGATGAACAGGGCTCGTAGTTTCAACAGTAGGATGAACAGGGCTCGTAGTTTAAACAGTAGGATGAACAGGGCTCGTAGTTTCAACAGTAGGATGAACAGGGCTCGTCGTTTTTTTAAACAGTAGGATGAACAGGGCTCGTAGTTTCAACAGTAGGATTAACAGGGCTCGTGGTTTCAACAGTAGGATGAACAGGGCTAGTAGTTTCAACAGTAGGATGAACAGGGCTCGTGGTTTCAACAGTAGGATGAACAGGGCTCGTAGTTTCAACAGTAGGATGAACAGGGCTCGTAGTTTCAACAGTAGGATTAACAGGGCTCGTGGTTTCAACAGTAGGATGAACAGGGCTCGTAGTTTCAACAGTAGGATGAACAGGGCTCGTAGTTTCAACAGTAGGATGAACAGGGCTCGTAGTTTCAACAGTAGGATGAACGGGGCTCGTAGTTTAAACAGTAGGATGAACAGGGCTCGACGTTTTTTTTAAACAGTAGGATGAACAGGGCTCGTAGTTTCAACAGTAGGATGAACAGGGCTAATAGTTTCAACAGTAGGATGAACAGGGCTCGTAGTTTCAACAGTAGGATGAACGGGGCTCGTAGTTTAAACAGTTTGATGAACAGGGCTCGTACTTTAAACAGTAGGATGAACAGGGCTCGTAGTTTCAACAGTAGGATGAACGGGGCTCGTAGTTTCAACAGTAGGATGAACAGGGCTCGTAGTTTCAACAGTAGGATGAACAGGGTTCGTCGTTTTCTAAACAGTAGGATGAACAGGGCTCGTAGTTTTTTAAACAGTAGGATGAACAGGGCTCATAGTTTTTTTTAAACAGTAGGATGAACAGGGCTCGTCGTTTTTTTTAAACAGTAGGACGAACAGGGCTCGTCGTTTTTTTTAAACAGTAGGATGAACGGGGCTCGTAGTTTAAACAGTAGGATGAACAGGGCTCGTAGTTTTTTTTAAACAGTAGGATGAACAGGGCTCGTCGTTTTTTTTAAACAGTAGGACGAACAGGGCTCGTCGTTTTTTTAAACAGTAGGATGAACGGGGCTCGTAGTTTAAACAGTAGGATGAACAGGGCTCGTAGTTTTTAAACAGTAGGATGAACAGGGCTCGTAGTTGTTTTTAAACAGTAGGATGAACGGGGCTCGTAGTTTAAACAGTAGGATGAACATGGCTCTTAGTTTAAACAGTAGGATGAACGGGGCTCGTAGTTTAAACAGTAGGATGAACAGGGCTCGTAGTTTCAACAGTAGGATGAACAGGGCTCGTAGTTTCAACAGTAGGATGAACAGGGCTCGTAGTTTCAACAGTAGGATGAACAGGGCTCGTAGTTTCAACAGTAGGATGAACAGGGCTCGTAGTTTCAACAGTAGGATGAACAGGGCTCGTAGTTTAAACAGTAGGATGAACAGGGCTCGTAGTTTCAACAGTAGGATGAACAGGGCTCGTAGTTTCAACAGTAGGATGAACAGGGCTCATAGTTTCAACAGTAGGATGAACAGGGCTCGTAGTTTCAACAGTAGGATGAACAGGGCTCGTAGTTTCAACAGTAGGATGAACAGGGCTCGTAGTTTCAACAGTGGGATGAACAGGGCTCGTAGTTTCAACAGTAGGATGAACAGGGCTCGTAGTTTCAACAGTAGGATGAACAGGGCTCGTAGTTTCAACAGTAGGATGAACAGGGTTCGTAGTTTCAACAGTAGGATGAACAGGGCTCGTAGTTTCAACAGTAGGATGAACAGGGCTTGTAGTTTAAACAGTAGGATGAACAGGGCTCGTAGTTTCAACAGTAGGATGAACAGGGCTCGTAGTTTCAACAGTAGGATGAACAGGGCTCGTAGTTTCAACAGTAGGATGAACAGGGCTCGTAGTTTCAACAGTAGGATGAACAGGGCTCGTAGTTTCAACAGTAGGATGAACAGGGCTCGTAGTTTAAACAGTAGGATGAACAGGGCTTGTCGTTGTTTTTAAACAGTAGGATGAACAGGGCTCGTCGTCTTTTTTAAACAGTAGGATGAACAGGGCTCGTCGTTGTTTTTAAACAGTAGGATGAACAGGGCTCGTCGTTTAAACAGTAGGATGAACAGGGCTCGTAGTTTCAACAGTAGGATGAACAGGGCTCGTCGTCGTTTTTAAACAGTAGGATGTCCTGATCTACTGTGTCGAATGCCATTTGAAGATCTAGCATTACCATTCCACAGAACCTCCCTGACCCACCTCTTATGTCTACGTGGTCCGTTAGCCTGATCTACTGTGTCGAATGCCATTTGAAGATCTAGCATTACCATTCCACAGAACCTCCCTGACCCACCTCTTATGTCTACGTGGTCCGTTAGCCTGATCTACTGTGTCGAATGCCATTTGAAGATCTAGCATTACCATTCCACAGAACCTCCCTGACCCACCTCTTATGTCTACGTGGTCCGTTAGCCTGATCTACTGTGTCGAATGCCATTTGAAGATCTAGCATTACCATTCCACAGAACCTCCCTGACCCACCTCTTATGTCTATGTGGTCCGTTAGCCTGATCTACTGTGTCGAATGCCATTTGAAGATCTAGCATTACCATTCCACAGAACCTCCCTGACCCACCTCTTATGTCTACGTGGTCCGTTAGCCTGATCTACTGTGTCGAATGCCATTTGAAGATCTAGCATTACCATTCCACAGAACCTCCCTGACCCACCTCTTATGTCTACGTGGTCCGTTAGCCTGATCTACTGTGTCGAATGCCATTTGAAGATCTAGCATTACCATTCCACAGAACCTCCCTGACCCACCTCTTATGTCTACGTGGTCCGTTAGCCTGATCTACTGTGTCGAATGCCATTTGAAGATCTAGCATTACCATTCCACAGAACCTCCCTGACCCACCTCCATATGTCTACGTGGTCCGTTAGGTAGTGTAAGCAGAATGCCGGGTGGGGTCTCAACCTGCTCATGGGCAGTGGACCACAAACCCGTGTTGGACTCATAACAGAATTGAATGGGGATATAAATGTATAGCTCTGGTGAGTACTGAGAAATAAGGAGAAGCATTGAGGTTTAGGCCCCTGATAGTCTATCGTCCTGGGTGTTTTTTTGTACATCAAGCTGCCTCCCGCTACTGAAACAGGAGATAAGACTCCTGCCCTGTGGGCCGCTTTGGTTCAGACACGGCTACTTGCATAGAAGTGTGGAGGATCATCTCAGAATGTGTGTTTTTTCTCCCGTCTGCTAGGTGTGGTGTCCGATGTCTCCAGAGTTCTACCGGGAGTACGTGGCGATCAAGACTAAGAGACGTATCCTGCTCTACACCATGAACCCCAACAAGTTCAGAGCCTGTCAGTTCCTCATCAAGTTCCACGAGAGACGGAACGACAAGATCATGGTGTTCGCTGACAACGTCTTCGCTCTGAAGGAGTACGCCATCCGCCTCAACAAGTAGGTGGAGAGACACACACACACACACACATGCGCACGCGCACACGCACACGCACACGCACACGCACACGCACACGCACACACACACACACACACACACACACACACACACACACACACAGACACAGACACAGACACAGACACAGACACAGACACAGACACAGACACAGACACAGACACAGACACACACACACACAGACACAGACACAGACATCTGCCTCGACAGGTAGGTAGAGAGAAGGACACACACAAGTGCATTGGCAACGTCGTCCCCACAGTGACCGTACTTGCAGTGCATTCGGAAAGTATTCATACCCTTTTTCCACATTTTTGCTACGTTACAGCCTTATTCTAAAATTGATTAAATAAATAAAAATCCTCATCAATCTGCACACAATACCCCATAATGACCCAATACCCCATAATGACCCAATACCCCATAATGACCCAATACCCCATAATGACAAAATACCCCATAATGACCCAATACCCCATAATGACCCAATACCCCATAATGACCCAATACCCCATAATGACAAAGTGAAAACATGTTTTTAGTTTAAAGTGGTGCGTGCATATGTATTTACCCCCTTTGCTATGAAGCCGCTAAATAAGATCTGGTGCAACCAATTACCTTCAGAAGTCACATAATTAGTTAAATTAAGTCCACCTGTGTGCAATCTAAGTGTCACATGATCTCAGTATATATACACCTGTTCTGAAAGGCCCCAGAGTCTGCAACACCACTAAGCAAGGGGCACCACCAAGCAAGCGGCACCATGAAGACCAAGGAGCTCTCCAAACAGGTCAGGGACAAAGTTGTGGAGAAGTACAGATCAGGGTTGGGTTATAAAAAAATATCCGAAACTTTGAACATCCCACGGAGCACCATTAAATCCATTATAAAAAAATGGAAAGAATATGGCACCACAACAAACCTGCCAAGAGAGGGCCGCCCACCAAAACTCAAGGACCAGGCAAGGAGGGCATGAATCAGAGAGGCAACAAAGAGACCAAAGATAACCCTGAAGGGGCTGCAAAGCTCCACAGCGGAGATTGGAGTATCTGTCCATAGGACCACTTTAAGCCGTACACTCCACAGAACTGGGCTTTCAGAGGAGTGGCCAGAAAAAAGCAATTGCTTAAAAGGCATGTGGGAGACTCCCCAAACATATGGAAGAAGGTACTCTGGTCAGATGAGACTAAAATTGAGCTTTTTGGCCATCCAAGTAAAACGCTATGTCTGGCGCAAACCAAACACCTCTCATCACCCCAAGAACACCATCCCCACAGTGAAGCATGGTGGTGGTAGCATCATGCTGTGGGGATGTTTTTCATCGGCAGGGACTGGGAAACTGGTCAGAATTGAAGGAATGATGGATGGTGCTAAATACAGGGAAATTGTTGAGGGGAAACCTGTTTGTCTTCCAGAGATTAGAGACTGGGACGGAGGTTCACCTTCCAGCAGGACAATGACCCTAAGACACGGGTTTAAGGGGAAATATTTAAATGTCTTGGAATGGCCTAGTCAAAGCCCAGACCTCAATCCAATTGAGAATCTGTGGTATGACTTAAAGATTGCTGTACACCAGCGGAACCCATCCAACTTGAAGGAGCTGGAGCAGTTTTGCCTTGAAGAATGGGCAAAAATCCCAGTGGCTAGATGTGCCAAGCTTATAGAGACATACCCCAAGAGACTTGCAGCTGTAATTGCTGCAAAAGGTGGCTCTACAAAGTATTGACTTTGGGGGGGGTGAATAGTTATGCACGCTCAAGTTTTCTGTTTTTCTGTCTTATTTCTTGTTTGTTTCGCAAATAAAAAATATTTGTTATCTTCAAAGTGGTAGGCATGTTGTGTAAATCAAATGATACAAACCGCCAAAAAATCAATTTTAATTCCAGGTTGTAAGGCAACAGAATAGGAAAAATGCCAAGGGGGGTGAATACTTTCGCAAGCCACTGTACATATCTACCTCAGTGACCTCGTACCCCTGCACATGGACTCAGTACTGGTACCACGTGTATACAGCCAAGTTATCATGGACTCAGTACTGGTACCACGTGTATACAGCCAAGTTATCATGGACTCAGTACTGGTACCACGTGTATACAGCCAAGTTATCATGGACTCAGTACTGGTACCACGTGTATACAGCCAAGTTATCATGGACTCAGTACTGGTACCACGCTGTATACAGCCAAGTTATCATGGACTCAGTACTGGTACCACGTGTATGCAGCCAAGTTATCATGGACTCAGTACTGGTACCACGTGTATACAGCCAAGTTATCATGGACTCAGTACTGGTACCACGTGTATGCAGCCAAGTTATCATGGACTCAGTACTGGTACCACGTGTATACAGCCAAGTTATCGTTCCTCATTGGGGATTTATTCCTCCTGTTATTGGTTTTCTATTGTTCTCTCTGCGTTGTTGGAAAAGGACCCGTCAGGAAGCACTTCACTGTTGTCTACGAAGCATGTGACAAATAAAATGTGCTTTGATTTGACACACAGCCACACACACCTAGGTGGAGAGAAACACGCACACGCACGCACGCACACACACACACACACACACACACACACACACACACACACACACACACACACACACACACACACACACACACACACACACACACACACACACACACACACACACACACACACACACACACACACACACACACACACACACACACACACACACTCGGAAGGGTTTGCTGAGTAATTTGATTGATTGATCTAACGTCTCTCTCCTCTCAGGTCCTATATCTAACGTCTCTCTCCTCTCAGGTCCTATATCTAACGTCTCTCTCCTCTCAGGTCCTATATCTAACGTTCTCTCTCCTCTCAGGTCCTATATCTAACGTCTCTCTCCTCTCAGGTCCTATATCTAACGTCTCTCTCCTCTCAGGTCCTATATCTAACGTCTCTCTCCTCTCAGGTCCTATATCTAACGTCTCTCTCCTCTCAGGTCCTATATCTAACGTCTCTCTCCTCTCAGGTCCTATATCTAACGTCTCTCTCCTCTCAGGTCCTATATCTAACGTCTCTCTCCTCTCAGGTCCTATATCTAACGTCTCTCTCCTCTCAGGTCCTATATCTAACGTCTCTCTCCTCTCAGGTCCTATATCTAACGTCTCTCTCCTCTCAGGTCCTATATCTAACGTCTCTCTCCTCTCAGGTCCTATATCTAACGTCTCTCTCCTCTCAGGTCCTATATCTAACGTCTCTCTCCTCTCAGGTCCTATATCTAACGTCCCTCTCAGGTCCTATATCTAACGTCTCTCTCCTCTCAGGTCCTATATCTAACGTCTCTCTCCTCTCAGGTTCTATATCTAACGTCTCTCTCTCAGGTCCTATATCTAACGTCTCTCTCCTCTCAGGTCCTATATCTAACGTCTCTCTCCTCTCAGGTCCTATATCTAACGTCTCTCTTCTCTCAGGTCCTATATCTAACGTCTCTCCTCTCAGGTCCTATATCTAACGTCTCTCTCCTCTCAGGTCCTATATCTAACGTCTCTCTCCTCTCAGGTCCTATATCTAACGTCTCTCTCCTCTCAGGTCCTATATCTAACGTCTCTCTCCTCTCAGGTCCTATATCTAACGTCTCTCTCCTCTCAGGTCCTATATCTAACGTCTCTCTCCTCTCAGGTCCTATATCTAACGTCTCTCTCCTCTCAGGTCCTATATCTAACGTCTCTCTCCTCTCAGGTCCTATATCTAACGTCTCTCTCCTCTCAGGTCCTATATCTAACGTCTCTCTCCTCTCAGGTCCTATATCTAACGTCTCTCTCCTCTCAGGTCCTATATCTAACGTCTCTCTCCTCTCAGGTCCTATATCTAACGTCTCTCTCCTCTCAGGTCCTATATCTAACGTCTCTCTCCTCTCAGGTCCTATATCTAACGTCTCTCTCCTCTCAGGTCCTATATCTAACGTCTCTCTCCTCTCAGGTCCTATATCTAACGTCCCTCTCAGGTTCTATATCTAACGTCTCTCTCAGGTCCTATATCTAACGTCTCTCTCAGGTCCTATATCTAACGTCTCTCTCCCCTCTAGGTCCTATATCTAACGTCTCTCTCCTCTCAGGTCCTATATCTAACGTTCTCTCTCCTCTCAGGTCCTATATCTAACGTCTCTCTCCTCTCAGGTCCTATATCTAACGTCTCTCTCCTCTCAGGTCCTATATCTAACGCTCTCTCTTCAGGTTCTATATCTAACGTCTCTCTCCTCTCAGGTCCTATATCTAACGCTCTCTCCTCTCAGGTCCTTATCTAACGCTCTCTCCTCTCAGGTCCTATATCTAACGTCTCTCTCCTCTCAGGTCCTATATCTAACGTCTCTCTCCTCTCAGGTTCTATATCTAACGTCTCTCTCCTCTCAGGTCCTATATCTAACGTCTCTCTCCTCTCAGGTCCTATATCTAACGTCTCTCTCCTCTCAGGTCCTATATCTAACGTCTCTCTCCTCTCAGGTCCTATATCTAACGCTCTCTCTCCTCTCAGGTCCTATATCTAACGTCTCTCTCCTCTCAGGTCCTATATCTAACGTCTCTCTCCTCTCAGGTCCTATATCTAACGTCTCTCTCAGGTCCTATATCTAACGTCTCTCTCCTCTCAGGTCCTATATCTAACGTCTCTCTCCTCTCAGGTCCTATATCTAACGTCTCTTCTCCTCTCAGGTCCTATATCTAACGCTTTCTCTTCTCAGGTCCTATATCTAACGTCCTCTCTCCTCTCAGGTCCTATATCTAACGCTCTCTCTCTCCTCTCAGGTCCTATATCTAACGTCTCTCTCCTCTCAGGTCCTATATCTAACGTCTCTCTCCTCTCAGGTCCTATATCTAACGTCTCTCTCCTCTCAGGTCCTATATCTAACGTCTCTCTCCTCTCAGGTCCTATATCTAACGTCTCTCTCCTCTCAGGTCCTATATCTAACGTCTCTCTCCTCTCAGGTCCTATATCTAACGTCTCTCTCCTCTCAGGTCCTATATCTAACGTCTCTCTCCTCTCAGGTCCTATATCTAACGTCTCTCTCTCCTCTCAGGTCCTATATCTAACGTCTCTCTCCTCTCAGGTCCTATATCTAACGTCTCTCTCCTCTCAGGTCCTATATCTAACGTCTCTCTCCTCTCAGGTCCTATATCTAACGTCTCTCTCCTCTCAGGTCCTATATCTAACGTCTCTCTCCTCTCAGGTCCTATATCTAACGTCTCTCTCCTCTCAGGTCCTATATCTAACGTCTCTCTCCTCTCAGGTCCTATATCTAACGTCTCTCTCCTCTCAGGTCCTATATCTAACGTCTCTCTCCTCTCAGGTCCTATATCTAACGTCTCTCTCCTCTCAGGTCCTATATCTAACGTCTCTCTCCTCTCAGGTCCTATATCTAACGTCTCTTCTCTCAGGTCCTATATCTAACGTCTCTCTCCTCTCAGGTCCTATATCTAACGTCTCTCTCTTCTCTCAGGTCCTATATCTAACGTCTCTCTCCTCTCAGGTCCTATATCTAACGTCTCTCTCCTCTCAGGTCCTATATCTAACGTCTCTCTCCTCTCAGGTCCTATATCTAACGTCTCTCTCCTCTCAGGTCCTATATCTAACGTCTCTCTCCTCTCAGGTCCTATATCTAACGCTCTCTCCTCTCAGGTCCTATATCTAACGTCTCTCTCCTCTCAGGTCCTATATCTAACGTCTCTCTCCTCTCAGGTCCTATATCTAACGTCTCTCTCCTCTCAGGTCCTATATCTAACGCCTCTCTCAGGTCCTATATCTAACGTCTCTCTCCTCTCAGGTCCTATATCTAACGTCTCTCTCTCTCAGGTCCTATATCTAACGTCTCCTTCTCAGGTCCTATATCTAACGTCTCTCCTCTCAGGTCCTATATCTAACGTCTCTCTCCTCTCAGGTCCTATATCTAACGCTCTCCTCTCAGGTCCTATCTAACGTTTTCTCTCAGGTCCTATATCTAACGTCTCTCTCCTCTCAGGTCCTATATCTAACGTCTCTCTCCTCTCAGGTCCTATATCTAACGTCTCTCTCCTCTCAGGTCCTATATCTAACGTCTCTCTCCTCTCAGGTCCTATATCTAACGTCTCTCTCCTCTCAGGTCCTATATCTAACGTCTCTCTCCTCTCAGGTCCTATATCTAACGTCTCTCTCCTCTCAGGTCCTATATCTAACGTCTCTCTCCTCTCAGGTCCTATATCTAACGTCTCTCTCCTCTCAGGTCCTATATCTAACGTCTCTCTCCTCTCAGGTCCTATATCTAACGTCTCTCTCCTCTCAGGTCCTATATCTAACGTCTCTCTCCTCTCAGGTCCTATATCTAACGTCTCTCTCCTCTCAGGTCCTATATCTAACGTCTCTCTCCTCTCAGGTCCTATATCTAACGTCTCTCTCCTCTCAGGTCCTATATCTAACGTCTCTCTCCTCTCAGGTCCTATATCTAACGCTCTCTCTCTCTCAGGTCCTATATCTAACGTCTCTCTCCTCTCAGGTCCTATATCTAACGTCTCTCTCCTCTCAGGTCCTATATCTAACGTCTCTCTCCTCTCAGGTCCTATATCTAACGCCTCTCTCCTCTCAGGTCCTATATCTAACGCTCTCTCCTCTCAGGTCCTATATCTAACGTCTCTCTCCTCTCAGGTCCTATATCTAACGTCTCTCTCCTCTCAGGTCCTATATCTAACGTCTCTCTCCTCTCAGGTCCTATATCTAACGTCTCTCTCCTCTCAGGTCCTATATCTAACGTCTCTCTCTCTTCAGGTCCTATATCTAACGTCTCTCTCCTCTCAGGTCCTATATCTAACGTCTCTCTCTCTCTCAGGTCCTATATCTAACGTCTCTCTCCTCTCAGGTCCTATATCTAAGCTTTCTCTCTTCAGGTCCTATATCTAACGCTTCCAGGTCAATTTAATGCTTTTCTCAGGTTCTATATAAGTCTTCAGGTTTATATTTAATGCTTTTCCTCAGTCCTATATTTAATGCGTTCTTCTTCAGGGTTTATATTTAATGTTTTTCTTCAGGTCCTATATAATTTTCTTCTTTCAGGTTCTATATTTAAGCTTTCTAGGGCTATATTAAGCGTTTCTTCTTAGGTTCGAATTAATGCTTTTTTTTCGGGCCATATTTAATGCTTTCTTCTTAGGTCGATATTTTAAGCTTTCTTCTTCAGGGTTAATAATGTTTCTTCTTCAGGTTCATATTTAACGCTTTTCCTCTTAGGTTCTATATCTAATCTCTCTCTTGGTCTAATTTAACGTTTCTCCTCTCAGGTCTATTCTAAGCTTTTTTCAGGTCCTATATAATGCTCTCAGGTTCTATATCAAGTTTTTTTCAGGGTCTATATAACTTTCTTTCAGGTTTATATTTAATGCTTTTCTTCTTAGGATATTAATGCTTTTTCTTCAGGACAATTTTCTTCAGTGTTATATCTAATGCTTTCTTCTTAGGTCTCGAGATTCTAATGCTTTCTCTTTCAGGATATCTAATGCTTTCCTAGGTCATATCTAATCTTTTCTCTCAGGTTCTAATTTAATGCTTTCTCTTCTCAGGTCCTATATCTAATGCCTTCTCTTCAGGTTCAATTAATTTCAGGTTGAGTCTAATGCCTCTTCTAGGTCGAATTTAATGCTTTCTCTTCTCAGGTCCTATATCTAAGCTTTCTCTTCTCTCAGGTCCTAAATAATGTCTTTCTCTTCAGGTCCTATATTTAATGCTTTCTTCTTAGGTTCTATATTTAACGTCTTCAGGCAATTCAATGCTTTTCCAGGTTCTAATTTAATGCTTTCTCTTCAGGTTCTATATTCAACGCTTTTCTTCTTGTATAGTTTAATGCTTTTTTCTTCAGGTCCTATATTAATGCTTTTCTCTTCGAGGCTCTATATTTCAACGCTTTTTTCTGGGTTCAATTTTCAATGCCTCTCTCAGGTCCTAATAACGCTTTTCTCTTCTGGTTCGAATTTAAGCTTTTCTTCCTAGGTCCAATCAACTTTCTTCGGTATATTTAATGTTCTTAGGATATTAATGCTTCTCTCAGGGTATATTAATGCTTCTTAGGGCCATATCAATGCCAGCATATAAGCTTTTCTTCAGGTCCTATTTAATGTCTCTCTTCTGGCCTATATCTAATGCTTTCCTTCAGGTCTCATATCTAATGCTTTTCTCAGGTTCATATCTATCTTTTCAGGTCAGATCTAATGCTTCTCTTCTTCGGGTATATAATGCCTCTCTTAGGGATATTTCAATTTTTCTTCTAGGCCTAATTAAGCTTTCTTCTTCTAGGTAATTTAATGCGGTTCTATATTAATGCTTTTTTCAGGTTCTATATTTCAACGCCTTTTAGTATTAAGCTTTTCTTAGGTTCTATATTTAATGCTTTTTTAGGTTCATATTTTAATCTTTTAGGCATATCACGTTTTTTTCAGCTTTTAGGCAATTAATGCTTTCTTCTTTAGGGTTCTATATTTAATGCTTTCTCTTTTGGTTTATATTTAATGCTTTTCTTTTAGGTTGATTAACGTTCTTCAGGTCAACTAATCTTCTCTCTCAGGTCCTATATTCTAAGCTCTCTCTCTCAGGTCCTATTTCAACGTCTCTCTTCTCTCAGGTCCTATATCTAATGTCTCTCTCTCTCAGGTCCTATATCTAACGCTCTTCTCCTCTCAGGTCCTATATCTAACGTCTCTCTCCTCTCAGGTCCTATATCTAACGTCTCTCTCCTCTCAGGTCCTATATCTAACGTCTCTCTCCTCTCAGGTCCTATATCTAACGTCTCTCTCCTCTCAGGTTCTATATCTAACGTCTCTCTCCTCTCAGGTCCTATATCTAACGTCTCTCTCTTCAGGTCCATATCTAATGCTCTCTCTCCTCAGGTCCTATATCTAACGTCTCTCTCCTCTCAGGTCCTATATCTAACGTCTCTCTCCTCTCAGGTCCTATATATCTGCGTCTCTCTCCTCTCAGGTCCTATATCTAACGTCTCTCCTCTCCCAGGTCTATATCTAACGTCTCTCTCCTCTCAGGTCCTATATCTAACGCTCTCTCTCCTCTCAGGGTCCTATATCTAACGTCTCTCCTCTCAAGGTCCTATATCGCGTCTCTCTCCTCTCAGGTCCTATATCTAACGTCTCTCTCTCTCAGGTCCTATATCTAACGTCTCTCTCCTCTCAGGTCTATATCTAACGTCTCTCCTCAGGCTTATCTGCTTCCTCTCAGGTCCTATATCTAAGTCCTCTTCTTCAGGTCTATATCTAGCGCGTCTCTCTCCTCTCAGGTCCTATATCTAACGTCTCTCTCAGGTCCTATATCTAGCGTCTCTCTCCTCTCAGGTCCATATTCTGGTCCTTCAGGTCTAACTCTCCTCTCAGGTCCTATATCTAACGTCTCTCTCCTCTCAGGTCCTATATCTAACGTCTCTCTCCTCTCAGGTCCTATATCTAACGTCTCTCTCCTCTTCAGGTCCTATATCTGCGTCTCTCTCCTCCCTTCAGGTCCTATATCTAACGTCTCTCTCCTTGGGTCCTGTCTCTAACGTCTCTCTCCTCTCAGGTCCTATCATCTGCGTCTCTCTCCTCTGATTCTTCAACGTCTCTCTCCTCTCAGGTCCAATGTTGCCTCTCGGGCCAAACGTCTCTCTCTCAGGTCCTATATCCCAACGTCTCTCCTCTCAGGTATCTTTAACGTCTCTCTCCTCTCCCGGAATTCTATATCTAACTCCTCTCCTCCCTCAGGTCTTATCTAACGTCTCTCTTTCCCTCGGTCCTACATCTAACGTCTCTCTCTCAGGTTCCTATATCTAACGTCTCTCTCCTCTCAGGTCCTATATCTAACGTCTCTCTCCTCTCAGGTCCTATATCTAACGTCTCTCTCCTCTCAGGTCCTATATCTAACGCTCTCTCTCCTCTCAGGTCCTTATCTAACGTCTCTCTCCTCTCAGGTCCTATATCTAGCGTCTCTCCTCTCAGGTCCTATATCTAACGTCTCTCTCCTCTCCAGGTTCCTATAATAACGTCTCTCTCCTCTCAGGTCCTATATCTAACGTCTCTTCTCCTCTCAGGTCCTATATCTAACGCTCTCTCCTCTCAGGTCTGTCTCGCGTCTCTCCTCTCAGGTCCTATATCTAACGTCTCTCTCTCTCAGGTTATATCTAGCGTCTCTCTCTCTAGGTCCTGCTTCTCGTTCTCTCCTCTCAGGTCCTATTATGTCTCTCTTTCCTCTTAGGTCCTATATCTAACGTCTCTCTTCCTCTCAGGTCTATATCTAAAGTTCGTCTCTATATACTCTCAGGTCCTATGTCTAGCGTCTCTCCTCTCAGGTCTATATCTAACGTCTCTCTCCTCTCAGGTTTTATAATCTCTCTCTCCTCTCAGATTCTATATCCACTCGTTTCTAGGGTCCTATATCTAACGTCTCTCTCCTCTAGGTTCTATATCTAATGTCTTCTCCTCAGGTCCTATATCTAACGTCTCTCTCTCTCAGGTCCTATATCTAACGTCTCTCTCTCTCAGGTCCCTTCTGCGTTCTCTCCTCTCAGGTCCTATATCTATCGTCTCCCTCTCCTCGGGTCCTATATCTACGTCTTCTCTCCTCTCTGGGTCCTGTATCTAACGTCTCTCTCCTCTTCCAGGTCCTATATATCCAATGCTCTCGGTCTCCTTCTAGCGTCTCTAACTCTCTGGGTCCTATATCTTCTCTGCCTCTCCTCTCGGGTCCTATATCCGTCTCCAATGTTTCTCTCCAGGTTTTATATCTAATGCTTCTCTCTCCTCTCGGTCTATATCTTACTCTCTCGTGTCTTATCTCTAACGTCTCTCTCCTCTCAGGTCCTATATCTATGCGTCTCTCTCCTAAGGTCTCTATCAAACGCGTCTCTCTCAGGTTCCTATATTCTAGCTTCCTTCTGGTTCTATCTCACAGCGTCTGCTCCTGGGTCTCTTATATCTAGCTTCTCAGGTCTATATCTAACGTCTCTCTCTTCTCTCGGGTCCTTATTCTAAGCGTCTCTCGGTTCCACCTCCCAGTCCTGCCTCTTCCTCAGGTCCTATATCTAATGCGTCTCTCTCCTCTCCAGTTTCTATATACCGCGTCTCTCCCCTCTCAGGTCTATATCTACGTCTTTTTCTCTAGGTCTATATTCAACGCTCTCTCTCCTGCTCTCAGGTCCTCTATCTAACGTCTCTCTCTCTCGGGTCCCATATCTGCTCTCTCTCTCGTCCTACTCTCCTCAGGTCCTCATATCTGCTCTCCCCCCAGGTCTACTAACGTTCTCTCCTCTCAGGTCCTATATCTAACGTCTCTCTCCTCTCAGGTCCTATATCTAACGTCTCTCTCCTCTCAGGTCCTATATCTAACGTCTCTCTCAGGTCCTATATCTAACGTCTCTCTCCTCTCAGGTCCTATATCTAACGTCTCTCTCCTCTCAGGTCCTATATCTAACGTCTCTCTCCTCTCAGGTCCTATATCTAACGTCTCTCTCCTCTCGGGGTCCTATATCTAACGTCTCTCTCTCTCAACGCTCTCTCAGGTCTATATCTAACGTTTCTCTCCTCTCAGGTCCTATATCTAACGTCTCTCTCCTCTCAGGTCCTTATCTAACGTCTCTCTCCTCTCAGGTCTCTATCTAACGTCTCTCTCCTCTCAGGTCTATATCTAACGTCTCTCTCTCTCTCAGGTCCTATATCTAACGTCTCCTTTCTCTCCTCTAGGTCCTATATCTAACGTTCTCTCCTCTCAGGTCCTATATCTAAGCGTCTCTCTCTCTCGGGTCCTATATCTAACGTCTCTCTCCTCTCGGGTCCTATATCTAACCTCTCTCTCCTTCAGGTCCTATCTAACGTCTCTCTCTCAGGTCCTATATCTAACGTCTCTCTCCTCTCAGGTCCTATATCTAACGTCTCTCTCCTCTCAGGTCCTATATCTAACGTCTCCTCTCAGGTCCTATCTAACGTCTCTCTCCTCTCAGGTCCTATATCTAACGTCTCTCTCCTCTCCAGGTTCTATATCTAACGTCTCTCTCCTCTCAGGTCCTATATCTAGCTCTCTCTCCTCCTCTCAGGTCCTATATCTAACGTCTCTCTCCTCTCAGGTCCTATATACTAACGTCTCTCTGCTCAGGTCTATATCCAACGACTCTTTCTCTCAGGTCCCATATCTAACGTCTCTCCTCTCAGGTCCTCTAAATCTCCTCTCTCAGGTCCTATATCTAACGTCTCTCCTCTCAGGTCTATCGCATAAAATATAATCTACTCTCTCCTTCCTCAGGTCCTATATCTAACGTCTCTCTCTCTCAGGTCCTATATCTAACGTCTCTCTCTCCTCTCAGGTCTATTGTCTAACGTCTCCCTCTCTCTCAGGTTCATATATCTGCTCTCTCTCCTCTGTGTCATATCTAACGTCTCTCTCTCTCGGTTATATCTAGTCTCTCTCTCAGGTCTATATCTAACTCTCTCTCTCAGTGTCCCATATCAGCGTTCTCTGTCTCGGGTCCTTGTTCTAGTTCCTGATTCTACGTCTCTCTGCTCTCTCAGGTCCTATATCTTGCGTCTGCCACTCAGGTCCTATAATATAACGTCTCTCTCGGGTCCACTATATCAAGTCTCTCTCCTCTCAGGTCCTATATCAATCTCTCTCCTCTCAGGTCCTATATCTAACGTCTCTCTCCTCTCAGGTCCTATATCTAACGTCTCTCTCCTCTCAGGTCCTATATCTAACGTCTCTCTCCTCTCAGGTCCTATATCTACTGTCTCCTCTCAGGTCCTATATCTAACGTCTCTCTCCTCTCAGGTCCTATATCTAACGTCTCTCTCCCTCTCAGGTCCTATATCTAACGTCTCTCTCCTCTCAGGTCCTATATCTAACGTCTCTCTCCTCTCAGGTCCTATATCTAACGTCTCTCTCTCTCAGGTCCTATATCTAACGTCTCTCTCTCTCTCAGGTCCTATATCTAACGTCTCTCTCCTCTCAGGTCCTATATCTAACGTCTCTCTCCTCTCAGGTCCTATATCTAGCTCTCTCTCCTCTCAGGTCCTATATCTCGTCTTCCTCTCAGGTCCTATTAAGTCTCCTAGGTCTCTATCTAACGTCTCTCTCCTCTCAGGTCCTATATCTAACGTCTCTCTCCTCAGGTCTATATCTAACGTTCTCTCCTCTCAGGTCCTATATCTAACGTCTCTCTCCTCTCAGGTCCTATATCTAACGTCCTCTCGTCTCCTCAGGTCCTATATCTAACGTCTTCTCCTCTCAGGTCTATATCTAGGTCTCTCTCCTCTCAGGTCCTATATCTAACGTCTCTCTCAGGTCTATTAACGTCTTCTCCTCTCAGGTCCTATATCTAACGTCTCTCTCCTCTCAGGTCCTATATCTAACGTCTCTCTCCTCTCAGGTCCTATATCTAACGTCTCTCTCTCTCAGGTCCTATATCTAACGTCTCTCTCCTCTCAGGTCCTATCAACGTCTCCTCTCAGGTCCATATCTAACGTTGCTTACTCTCTCAGGTCCTATTTCTAAATGCTCCTCTCAGGTCCTATATCTAACGTCTCTCTCCTCTCAGGTCCTATATCTAACGTCTCTCTCTCGGGTCCTATCTCACGTCTCTCTCCTCTTTAGGTCCTATATCTAACGTCTCTCTCCTCTCAGGTCCTATATCTAACGTCTCTCTCCTCTCAGGTCCTATATCTAACGTCTCTCTCCTCTCAGGTCCTATATCTAACGTCTCTCTCCTCTCAGGTCCTATATCTATCGTCTCCTCTCCTCTCAGGTCCTATATCTAACGTCTCTCTCCTCTCAGGTCTATATCTAACGTCTCTCCTCTCAGGTCCTATATCCTAACGTCTCTCTCCTCTCAGGTCCTATATCTAACGTCTCTCTCCTCTCAGGTCCTATATCTAACGTCTCTCTCCTCTCAGGTCCTATATCTAACGTCTCTCCTCTCAGGTCCTATATCTAACGTCTCTCTCCTCTCAGGTCTATCTAGCGTCTCTCTCCTCTCAGGTCCTATATCTAACGCTCTCTCTCTCTCAGGTCCTATATCTAGCGTTCTCTCCTCTCAGGTCGTATCTACGTCTCTCTCCTCTCAGGTCCTATATCTAACGTCTCTCTCCTCTCAGGTCCTATATCTAACGTCTCTCTCCTCTCAGGTCTATATCTAACGTCTCTCTCCTCTCAGGTCCTATATCTAACGTCTCTCTCTCTCTCGGTCCTATATCTAACGTCTCTCTCCTCTCAGGTCCTATATCTAACGTCTCTCTCCTCTCAGGTCCTATATCTAACGTCTCTCTCCTCTCAGGTCCTATATCTAACGTCTCTCTCTCTCTCAGGTCCTATATCTAACGTCTCTCTCCTCTCAGGTCCTATATCTAACGTCTCTCTCCTCTCAGGTCCTATATCTAACGTCTCTCTCCTCTCAGGTCCTATATCTAACGTCTCTCTCCTCTCAGGTCCTATATCTAACGTCTCTCTCCTCTAGGTCCTATATCTAACGTCTCTCTCCTCTCAGGTCCTATATCTAACGTCTCTCTCCTCTCAGGTCTATATCTAACGTCTCTCTCCTCTCAGGTCCTATATCTAACGTCTCTCTCTCTTAGGTCCTATATCTACGTCTCTCCTCTCAGGTCCTATATCTAACGTCTCTCTCCTCTCAGGTCCTATATCTAACGTCTCTCTCCTCTCAGGTCCTATATCTAACGTCTCTCTCCTCTCAGGTCCTATATCTAACGTCTCTCTCCTCTCAGGTCCTATATCTAACGTCTCTCTCTCTCAGGTCCTATATCTAACGTCTCTCTCCTCTCAGGGTCCTATATCTAACGTCTCTCTCTCTCAGGTCCTATATCTAACGTCTCTCTCTCTCAGGTCCTATATCTAGCGTCTCTCTCCTCTCAGGTCCTATATCTAACGTCTCTCTCCTCTCAGGTCCTATATCTAACGTCTCTCTCCTCTCAGGTCTATATCTAACGTCTCTCTCCTCTCAGGTCCTATATCTAACGTCTCTCTCTTCAGGTTCTATACACTTCTCCTCTCAGGTCCTATATCTACGTCTCTCTCCTCTCAGGTCCTATATCTAACGTCTCTCTCCTCTCAGGTCCTATATCTAGCGTCTCTCTCCTCTCAGGTCCTATATCTAACGTCTCTCTCCTCTCAGGTCCTATATCTAACGTCTCTCTCCTCTCAGGTCCTATATCTAACGTCTCTCTCCTCTGGTCTCTCCTCTCGGTCCTATATCTTACGTCTCTCTCCTCTCAGGTCCTATATCTAACGTCTCTCTCCTCTCAGGTTCTATATCTAGCGTCTCTCTCCTCTCAGGTCCTATCTACGTCTCTCTCCTCTCAGGTCCTATATCTAACGTCTCTCTCCTCTCAGGTCCTATATCTAACGTCTCTCTCCTCTCAGGTCTATATCTAACGTCTCTCTCCTCTCAGGTCCTATATCTAACGTCTCTCTCCTCTCAGGTCCTATATCTAACGCTCTCTCCTCTCAGGTCCTATATCTAACGTCTCTCTCCTGGCTGCTTCTCAGTCCTATATCTACGTCTCTCTCCTCTCAGGGTCCTATATCTAACGTCTCTCTCCTCTCAGGTCCTATATCTAGCGTCTCTCTCCTCTCAGGTCCTATATCTAACGTCTCTCTCCTCTCAGGTCCTATATCTAACGTCTCTCTCCGTCTGCTCTCAGGTCCTATATCTAACGTCTCTCTCCTCTCAGGTCCTATATCTAACGTCTCTCTCCTCTCAGGTCCTATATCTAACGTCTCTCTCCTCTCAGGTCCTATATCTAACGTCTCTCTCCTCTCAGGTCCTATATCTAACGTCTCTCTCCTCTCAGGTCCTATATCTAACGTCTCTCTCCTCTCAGGTCCTATATCTAACGTCTCTCTCCTCTCAGGTCCTATATCTAACGTCTCTCTCTCCTCTCAGGTCCTATATCTAACGTCTCTCTCCTCTCAGGTCCTATATCTAACGTCTCTCTCCTCTCAGGTCCTATATCTAACGTCTCTCTCCTCTCAGGTCCTATATCTAACGTCTCTCTCCTCTCAGGTCCTATATCTAACGTCTCTCTCCTCTCAGGCCCTATATCTAACGTCTCTCTCCTCTCAGGTCCTATATCTAACGTCTCTCTCCTCTCCAGGTCCTATATCTAACGTTCTCTCTCCTCTCAGGTCCTATATCTAACGTCTCTCCTCTCAGGTCCTATATCTAACGTCTCTCTCCTCTCGGGTCCTATATCTAACGTCTCTCTCCTCTCAGGTCCTATATCTAACGTCTCTCTCCTCTCAGGTCCTATATCTAACGTCTCTCTCCTCTCAGGTCCTATATCTAACGTCTCTCTCCTCTCAGGTCCTATATCTAACGTCTCTCTCCTCTCAGGTCCTATATCTAACGTCTCTCTCCTCTCAGGTCCTATATCTAACGTCTCTCTCCTCTCAGGTCCTATATCTAACGTCTCTCTCCTCTCAGGTCCTATATCTAACGTCTCTCTCCTCTCAGGTCCTATATCTAACGTCTCTCTCCTCTCAGGTCCTATATCTAACGTTCTCTCTCCTCTCAGGTCCTATATCTAACGCTCTCTCCTCTCAGGTCCTATATCTAACGTCTCTCTCTCCTCTCAGGTCCTATATCTAACGTCTCTCTCCTCTCAGGTCCTATATCTAACGTCTCTCTCCTCTCAGGTCCTATATCTAACGTCTCTCTCCTCTCAGGTCCTATATCTGCACGTCTCTCTCTCTCAGGTCCTATATCTAACGTCTCTCTCCTCTCAGGTCCTATATCTAACGTCTCTCTCCTCTCAGGTCCTATATCTAACGTCTCTCTCCTCTCAGGTCCTATATCTAGCGTCTCTCTCCTCTCAGGTCCTATATCTAACGTCTCTCTCCTCTCAGGTCCTATATCTAACGTCTCTCTCCTCTCAGGTCCTATATCTAACGTCTCTCTCCTCTCAGGTCCTATATCTAACGTCTCTCTCCTCTCAGGTTCTATATCTAACGTCTCTCTCCTCTCAGGTCCTATATCTAACGTCTCTCTCCTCTCAGGTCCTATATCTAACGTCTCTCTCCTCTCAGGTCCTATATCTAACGTCTCTCTCCTCTCAGGTCCTATATCTAACGTCTCTCTCCTCTCAGGTCCTATATCTAACGTCTCTCTCCTCTCAGGTCCTATATCTAACGTCTCTCTCCTCTCAGGTCCTATATCTAACGTCTCTCTCCTCTCAGGTCCTATATCTAACGTCTCTCTCCTCTCGGGTCCTATATCTAACGTCTCTCTCCTCTTCAGGTCCTATATCTAACGTCTCTCTCCTCTCAGGTCCTATATCTAACGTCTCTCTCCTCTCAGGTCCTATATCTAACGTCTCTCTCCTCTCAGGTCCTATATCTAACGTCTCTCTCCTCTCAGGTCCTATATCTAACGCTCTCTCTCCTCTCAGGTCCTATATCTAACGTCTCTCTCTCCTCTCAGGTCCTATATCTAACGTCTCTCTCCTCTCAGGTCCTATATCTAACGTCTCTCTCCTCTCAGGTCCTATATCTAACGTCTCTCTCCTCTCAGGTCCTATATCTAACGTCTCTCTCCTCTCCAGGTCCTATATCTAACGTCTCTCTCCTCTCAGGTCCTATATCTAACGTCTCTCTCCTCTCAGGTCCTATATCAATCTCTCTCCTCTCAGGTCCTATATCTAACGTCTCTCTCCTCTCAGGTCCTATATCTACGTCTCTCTCCTCTCAGGTCCTATATCTAGCGTCTCTCTCCTCTCAGGTCTATATCTAGCGTCTCTCTCCTCTCAGGTCTATATCTAACGTCTCTCTCCTCTCAGGTCCTATATCTAACGTCTCTCTCCTCTCAGGTCCTATATCTAACGTCTCTCTCTCTCAGGTCCTATATCTAACGTCTCTCTCTCCTCTCAGGTCCTATATCTAACGTCTCTCTCCTCTCAGGTCCTATATCTAACGTTCTCTCTCCTCTCAGGTCCTATATCTAACGTCTCTCTCCTCTCAGGTCCTATATCTAACGCTTCTCTCTCTCAGGTCCTATATCTAACGTCTCTCTCCTCTCAGGTCCTATATCTAACGTTCTCTCTCCTCTCAGGTCCTATATCTAACGTCTCTCTCCTCTCAGGTCCTATATCTAACGTCTCTCTCTCTCAGGTCCTATATCTAACGTCTCTCTCCTTCAGTCTATATCTAACGTCTCTCTCCTCTCAGGTCCTATATCTAACGTCTCTCTCCTCTCAGGTCCTATATCTAACGTCTCTCTCTCTCTCAGGTCCTATATCTAACGTCTCTCTCCTCTCAGGTCCTATATCTAACGTCTCTCTCCTCTCAGGGTCCTATATCTAACGTCTCTCTCCTCTCAGGTCCTATATCTAACGTCTCTCTCCTCTCAGGTCCTATATAGCGTCTCTCCTCTCAGGTCCTATATCTAACGTCTCTCTCCTCTCAGGTCCTATATCTAACGTCTCTCTCCTCTCAGGTCCTATATCTAACGTCTCTCTCCTCTCAGGTCCTATATCTAACGTCTCTCTCCTCTCAGGTCCTATATCTAACGTCTCTCTCCTCTCAGGTCCTATATCTAACGTCTCTCTCCTCTCAGGTCCTATATCTAACGTCTCTCTCCTCTCGGGTCCTATATCTAGCGTCTCTCTCCTCTCAGGTCCTATATCTAACGTCTCTCTCCTCTCAGGTCCTATATCTAACGTCTCTCTCCTCTCAGGTCCTATATCTAGCGTCTCTCTCCTCTCAGGTCCTATATCTAACGTCTCTCTCCTCTCAGGTCCTTATCTAACGTCTCTCTCCTCTCAGGTCCTATATCTAACGTCTCTCTCCTCTCAGGTCCTATATCTAACGTCTCTCTCCTCTCAGGTCCTATATCTAACGTCTCTCTCCTCTCAGGTCCTATATCTAACGTCTCTCTCCTCTCAGGTCCTATATCTAACGTCTCTCTCCTCTCAGGGTCCTATATCTAACGTCTCTCTCCTCTCAGGTCCTATATCTAACGTCTCTCTCCTCTCAGGTCCTATATCTAACGTCTCTCTCCTCTCAGGTCCTATATCTAACGTCTCTCTCCTCTCAGGTCCTATATCTAACGTCTCTCTCAGGTCCTATATCTAACGTCTCTCTCCTCTCAGGTCCTATATCTAACGTCTCTCTCCTCTCAGGTCCTATATCTAACGTCTCTCTCCTCTCAGGTCCTATATCTAACGTCTCTCTCCTCTCAGGTCCTATATCTAACGTCTCTCTCCTCTCAGGTCCTATATCTAACGTCTCTCTCCTCTCAGGTCCTATATCTAACGTCTCTCTCCTCTCAGGTCCTATATCTAACGTCTCTCTCCTCTCAGGTCCTATATCTAACGTCTCTCTCCTCTCAGGTCCTATATCCTAACGTCTCTCTCCTCTCGGGTCCTATCTAGCGTCTCTCTCCTCTCCAGGTCCTATATCTAGCGTCTCTCTCCTCTCAGGTCCTATATCTAGCGTCTCTCTCCTCTCAGGTCCTATATCTAACGTCTCTCTCTCTCAGGTCCTATATCTAACGTCTCTCTCCCTCAGGTCCTATATCTAACGTCTCTCTCCTCTCAGGTCCTATATCTAACGTCTCTCTCTCTCCTCTCAGGTCCTATATCTAGCGTCTCTCTCTCCTCTCAGGTCCTATATCTAACGTCTCTCTCTCTCCCTCTCAGGTCCTATATCTAACGTCTCTCTCCTCTCAGGTCCTATATCTAACGTCTCTCTCCTCTCAGGTCCTATATCTAACGTCTCTCCGTCCTCTTCCTGTCTAACGTCTCTCTCCTCTCAGGTCCTATATCTAACGTCTCTCTCCTCTCAGGTCCTATATCTAGCGTCTCTCTCCTCTCAGGTCCTATATCTAACGTCTCTCTCCTCTCAGGTCCTATATCTAACGTCTCTCTCCTCTCAGGTCCTATATCTAACGTCTCTCTCCTCTCAGGTCCTATATCTAACGTCTCTCTCCTCTCAGGTCCTATATCTAACGTCTCTCTCCTCTCAGGTCCTATATCTAACGTCTCTCTCCTCTCAGGTCCTATATCTAACGTCTCTCTCCTCTCCGGTCCTATATCTAACGTCTCTCTCCTCTCAGGTCCTATATCTAACGTCTCTCTCTCCTCTCAGGTCCTATATCTAACGTCTCTCTCCTCTCAGGTCCTATATCTAACGTCTCTCTCCTCTCAGGTCCTATATCTAACGTCTCTCTCCTCTCAGGTCCTATATCTAACGTCTCTCTCCTCTCAGGTCCTATATCTAACGTCTCTCTCCTCTCAGGTCCTATATCTAACGTCTCTCTCCTCTCAGGTCCTATATCTAACGTCTCTCTCTCTCTCAGGTCCTATATCTAACGTCTCTCTCCTCTCAGGTCCTATATCTATCGTCTCTCTCCTCTCAGGTCCTATATCTAACGTCTCTCTCCTCTCAGCTATATCTTACGTCTCTCTCCTCTCCCAGGTCTCTATCTAACGTCTCTCTCCTCTCAGGTCCTATATCTAACGTCTCTCTCCTCTCAGGTCTATATCTAGCGTCTCTCTCCTCTCCAGGTCCTATATCTAACGTCTCTCTCCTCTCAGGTCCTATATCTAACGTCTCTCTCCTCTCAGGTCCTATATCTAACGTCTCTCTCCTCTCAGGTCCTATATCTAACGTCTCTCTCCTCTCAGGTCCTATATCTAACGTCTCTCTCCTCTCAGGTCCTATATCTAACGTCTCTCTCCTCTCAGGTCCTATATCTAACGTCTCTCTCCTCTCCAGGTCCTATATCCTAACGTCTCTCTCCTCTCAGGTCCTATATCTAACGTCTCTCTCCTCTCAGGTCCTATATCTAGCGTCTCTCTCCTCTCAGGTCCTATATCTAACGTCTCTCTCTCCTCTCAGGTCCTATATCTAACGTCTCTCTCCTCTCAGGTCCTATATCTAACGTCTCTCCTCTCAGGTCCTATATCTAACGTCTCTCTCCTCTCAGGTCCTTATCTAACGTCTCTCTCCTCTCAGGTCCTATATCTAACGTCTCTCTCCTCTCAGGTCCTATATCTAACGTCTCTCTCCTCTCAGGTCCTATATCTAACGTCTCTCTCCTCTCAGGCCCTATATCTAACGTCTCTCTCCTCTCAGGTCCCTATATCTAACGTCTCTCTCCTCTCAGGTCCTATATCTAACGTCTCTCTCCTCTCAGGTCCTATATCTAACGTCTCTCTCCTCTCAGGTCCTATATCTAACGTCTCTCTCCTCTCAGGTCCTATATCTAACGTCTCTCTCCTCTCAGGTCCTATATCTAACGTCTCTCTCCTCTCAGGTCCTATATCTAACGTCTCTCTCCTCTCAGGTCCTATATCTAACGTCTCTCTCCTCTCAGGTCCTATATCTAACGTCTCTCTCTCTCTCGGGTCCTATATCTAACTCTCTCTCCTCTCCAGGTCCTATATCTACGTCTCTCTCCTCTCAGGTCCTATATCTAACGTCTCTCTCCTCTCAGGTCCTGTATCTAACGTCTCTCTCCTCTCAGGTCCTATATCTAACGTCTCTCTCCTCTCAGGTCTATATCTAACGTCTCTCTCCTCTCCAGGTCCCATATCTAACGTCTCTCTCCTCTCCAGGTCCTATATCTAGCGTCTCTCTCCTCTCAGGTCCTATATCTAACGTCTCTCTCCTCTCCAGGTCCTATATCTAGTCTCTCTCCTCTCAGGTCCTATATCTAACGTCTCTCTCTCCTCTCAGGTCCTATATCTAACGTCTCTCTCCTCTCAGGTCCTATATCTCGTCTCTCTCCTCTCCAGGTCCTATATCTAACGTCTCTCTCCTCTCAGGTCCTATATCTGCGTCTCTCTCCTCTCAGGTCCTATATCTACGTCTCTCTCCTCTCATCCTATATCTAACGTCTCTTCTCTCTCTTTCTCCTCTCTCCTTCCCGGTCCTATATCTAACGTCTCTCTCCTCTCCGGTCCTATATCTAACGTCTCTCTCCTCTCAGGTCCTATATCTAACGTCTCTCTCCTCTCAGTCCTAATCACGTCTCCTCCTTCAGGCATATCTAACGTCTCTCTCCTCTAGTCTATATCTAAGTCTCTCTCCTCTCAGGTCCATATCTAACGTCTCTCTCCTCTCAGGTCCTATATCTAACGTCTCTCTCCTCTCAGGTCCTATATCTAACGTCTCTCTCCTCTCAGGTCCTATATCTAACGTCTCTCTCCTCGGTCCTCTCTGTGTCTTCTCCTCTCCAGGTCTATATCTAGCGTCTCTCTCCTCTCCGGTCCTATATCTGCGTCTCTCTCCTCTCCGGCTATATCTACGCTCTCTCCTCTCCGGTCCTATATCTAACGCTCTCTCCTCTCCAGGTCCTCTATCTAACGTCTCTCTCCTCTCAGGTCCTATATCTAACGTCTCTCTCCTCTCCAGGTCCTATATCTAGCGTCTCTCTCCTCTCCAGGTCCTATATCTAGCGTCTCTCTCCTCTCAGGTCCTATATCTACGTCTCTCTCCTCTCAGGTCCTATATCTAACGTCTCTCTCCTCTCAGGTCCTATATCTAGCGTCTCTCTCCTCTCAGGTCCTATATCTAACGTCTCTCTCCCTCTCAGGTCCTATATCTAACGTCTCTCTCTCCTCTCCAGGTCCTATATCTAACGTCTCTCTCCTCTCCAGGTCCTATATCTAACGTCTCTCTCCTCTCAGGTCCTATATCTAACGTCTCTCTCCTCTCAGGTCCTATATCTAGCGTCCTCTCCTCTCAGGTCCTATATCTAACGTCTCTCTCCTCTCTCAGGTCCTATATCTGCGTCTCTCTCCTCTCAGGTCCTATATCTAACGTCTCTCTCCTCTCAGGTCCTATATCTAACGTCTCTCTCCTCTCAGGTCCTATATCTAACGTCTCTCTCCTCTCAGGTCCTATATCTAACGTCTCTCTCTCTCAGGTCCTATATCTAGCGTCTCTCTCCTCTCAGGTCCTATATCTAACGTCTCTCTCCTCTCAGGTCCTATATCTAGCGTCTCTCTCCTCTCAGGTCCTATATCTAACGTCTCTCTCCTCTCAGGTCCTATATCTAACGTCTCTCTCCTCTCAGGTCCTGTATCTAACGTCTCTCTCCTCTCAGGTCCTATATCTAACGTCTCTCTCCTCTCAGGTCCTGCTATCTAACGTCTCTCTCCTCTCAGGTCCTATATCTAGCGTCTCTCTCCTCTCAGGTCTATATCTAACGTCTCTCTCCTCTCAGGTCCTATATCTAACGTCTCTCTCCTCTCAGGTCTATATCTAACGTCTCTCTCCTCTCGGTCTATATCTACGTCTCTCTCTCCTCTCAGGTTCTATATCTAACGTCTCTCTCCTCTCAGGTCTATATCTAACGTCTCTCTCCTCTCAGGTCCTATATCTAACGTCTCTCTCCTCTCAGGTCCTATATCTAACGTCTCTCTCCTCTCCAGGTCCTATATCTAACGTCTCTCTCCTCTCAGGGTCCTATATCTAGCGTCTCTCTCCTCTCAGGTCCTATATCTAACGTCTCTCTCCTCTCAGGTCTATATCTAACGTCTCTCTCTCCTCTCAGGTCCTATTCTAACGTCTCTCTCCTCTCAGGTCCTATATCTAACGTCTCTCTCCTCTCAGGTCTATATCTAGCGTCTCTCTCCTCTCAGGTCCTATATCTAACGTCTCTCTCCTCTCAGGTCCTATATCTAACGTCTCTCTCCTCTCTCAGGTCCTATATCTAACGTCTCTCTCCTCTCAGGTCTATATCTAACGTCTCTCTCCTCTCAGGTCTATATCTAACGTCTCTCTCCTCTCAGGTCCTATATCTAACGTCTCTCTCCTCTCAGGTCTATATCTAACGTCTCTCTCCTCTCAGGTCCTATATCTAACGTCTCTCTCTCTCGGGTCCTATTCTAACGTCTCTCTCCTCTCAGGTCCTATATCTACGTCTCTCTCCTCTCAGGTCCTATATCACGTCTCTCTCCTCTCAGGTCCTATATCTAACGTCTCTCTCCTCTCAGGTCCTATATCTAACGTCTCTCTCCTCTCAGGTCCTATATCTAACGTTCTCTCTCCTCTCAGGTCCTATATCTACGTCTCTCTCCTCTCAGGTCCTATATCTAACGTCTCTCTCCTCTCAGGTCCTATATCTAACGTCTCTCTCCTCTCAGGTCCTGTATCTAGCGTCTCTCTCCTCTCAGGTCTATATCTAGCGTCTCTCTCCTCTCAGGGTCCTATATCTAACGTCTCTCTCCTCTCAGGTCCTATATCTAACGTCTCTCTCCTCTCAGGTCCTATATCTACGTCTCTCTCCTCTCAGGTCCTATATCTAACGTTCTCTCTCAGGTCCTATATCTAACGTCTCCTCTCAGGTCCTATATCTAACGTCTCTCTCCTCTCAGGTCCTATATCTAACGTCTCTCTCTCCTCTCAGGTCCTATATCTAACGTCTCTCCTCTCAGGTCCTATATCTAACGTCTCTCTCCTCTCAGGTCCTATATCTAGCGTCTCTCTCCTCTCAGGTCCTATATCTACGTCTCTCTCCTCTCGGTCTATATCTAACGTCTCTCTCTCTCAGGTCCTATGTCTAACGTCTCTCTCCTCTCAGGTCCTATATCTACGTCTCTCTCCTCTCAGGTCCTATATCTAACGTCTCTCTCCTCTCAGGTCCTATATCTAACGTCTCTCTCCTCTCAGGTCCTATATCTAACGTCTCTCTCCTCTCAGGTCTATATCTAACGTCTCTCTCCTCTCAGGTCCTATATCTAGCGTCTCTCTCCTCTCAGGTCCTATATCTAGCGTCTCTCTCCTCTCGGGTCCTATATCTAACGTCTCTCTCCTCTCAGGTCCTATATCTAACGTCTCTCTCCTCTCAGGTCCTATATCTAACGTCTCTCTCCTCTCAGGTCCTATATCTAACGTCTCTCTCCTCTCAGGTCCTATATCTAACGTCTCTCTCCTCTCAGGTCCTATATCTAACGTCTCTCCTCTCAGGTCCTATATCTCACGTCTCTCTCCTCTCAGGTCCTATATCTAACGTCTCTCTCCTCTCAGGTCCTATATCTAACGCTCTCTCTCTCTCAGGTCCTATATCTAACGTCTCTCTCCTCTCAGGTCCTTATCTAACGTCTCTCTCTCTCAGGTCCTATATCTAAGTCTCTCTCCTCTCAGGTCCTATATCTAACGTCTCTCTCCTCTCAGGTCCTATATCTAACGTCTCTCTCCTCTCCAGGTCTATATCTACGTCTCTCTCCTCTCAGGTCCTATATCTAACGTCTCTCTCCTCTCAGGTCCTATATCTAACGTTCTCTCTCCTCTCAGGTCCTATATCTAACGTCTCTCTCCTCTCGGGTCCTATATCTAACGTCTCTCTCCTCTCCGGTCCTATATCTAGCGTCTCTCTCCTCTCAGGTCCTATATCTACGTTCTCTTCTCTCAGGTCCTATATCTAACGTCTCTCTCTCTCTCAGGTCCTATATCTAACGTCTCTCTCCTCTCAGGTCCTATATCTAACGTCTCTCTCCTCTCCAGGTCCTATATCTAACGTCTCTCTCCTCTCAGGTCCTATATCTAACGTCTCTCTCCTCTCAGGTCCTATATCTAACGTCTCCTCCTCTCAGGGTCCTATATCTAACGTCTCTCTCTCCTCTCAGGTCCTATATCTAACGTCTCTCTCCTCTCGGTCCTATATCTAACGTCTCTCTCCTCTCAGGTCCTATATCTAACGTCTCTCTCCTCTCAGGTCCTATATCTAACGTCTCTCTCCTCTCAGGGTCCTATATCTAGCGTCTCTCTCCTCTCAGGTCCTATATCTAACGTCTCTCTCCTCTCAGGTCCTATATCTAACGTCTCTCTCCTCTCAGGTCCTATATCTAACGTCTCTCTCCTCTCAGGTCCTATATCTAACGTCTCTCTCCTCTCAGGTCCTATATCTAACGTCTCTCTCCTCTCAGGTCCTATATCTAACGTCTCTCTCCTCTCAGGTCCTATATCTAACGTCTCTCTCCTCTCAGGTCCTATATCTAACGTCTCTCTCCTCTCAGGTCTATATCTCGTCTCTCTCCTCTCAGGTCCTATATCTAACGTCTCTCTCCTCTCAGGTCCTATATCTAACGTCTCTCTCCTCTCAGGTCCTATATCTAACGTCTCTCTCTCTCGGGTCCTATATCTAACGTCTCTCTCCTCTCAGGTCCTATATCTAACGCCTCTCTCCTCTCAGGTCCTATATCTAACGTCTCTCTCCTCTCAGGTCCTATATCTAACGTCTCTCTCCTCTCAGGTCTATATCTAACGTCTCTCTCCTCTCAGGTCCTATATCTAACGTCTCTCTCCTCTCAGGTCCTATATCTAACGTCTCTCTCCTCTCAGGTCCTATATCTAACGTCTCTCTCCTCTCAGGTCTATATCTAACGTCTCTCTCTCCTCTCAGGTTCTATATCTAACGTCTCTCTCCTCTCAGGTCCTATATCTAACGTCTCTCTCCTCTCAGGTCCTATATCTAGCGTCTCTCTCCTCTCAGGTCCTATATCTAACGTCTCTCTCCTCTCAGGTCCTATATCTAACGTCTCTCTCCTCTCAGGTCCTATATCTAACGTCTCTCTCCTCTCAGGTCCTATATCTAACGTCTCTCTCCTCTCAGGTCCTATATCTAACGTCTCTCTCTCTCTCAGGTCCTATATCTAACGTCTCTCTCCTCTCAGGTCCTATATCTAACGTCTCTCTCCTCTCAGGTCCTATATCTAACGTCTCTCTCCTCTCAGGTCCTTATCTAACGTCTCTCTCCTCTCAGGTCCTATATCTAACGTCTCTCTCCTCTCAGGTCCTATATCTAACGTCTCTCTCCTCTTCAGGTCCTATATCTAACGTCTCTCTCCTCTCAGGTCCTATATCTAACGTCTCTCTCCTCTCAGGTCCTATATCTAACGTCTCTCTCCTCTCAGGTCCTATATCTAACGTCTCTCTCCTCTCAGGTCCTATATCTAACGTCTCTCTCCTCTCAGGTCCTATATCTAACGTCTCTCTCCTCTCAGGTCCTATATCTAACGTCTCTCTCCTCTCAGGTCCTATATCTAACGTCTCTCCTCTCCAGGTCCTATATCTAACGTCTCTCTCCTCTCAGGTCCCTATATCTAACGTCTCTCTCCTCTCTCAGGTCCTATATCTAACGTCTCTCTCCTCTCAGGTCCTATATCTAACGTCTCTCTCCTCTCAGGTCCTATATCTAACGTCTCTCTCCTCTCAGGTCCTATATCTAACGTCTCTCTCTCCTCTCAGGTCCTATATCTAACGTCTCTCTCCTCTCAGGTCCTATATCTAACGTCTCTCTCCTCTCAGGTCCTATATCTAACGTCTCTCTCCTCTCAGGTCCTATATCTAACGTCTCTCTCCTCTCAGGTCCTATATCTAACGTCTCTCTCCTCTCAGGTCCTATATCTAACGTCTCTCTCCTCTCAGGTCCTATATCTAACGTCTCTCTCCTCTCAGGTCCTATATCTAACGTCTCTCTCCTCTCAGGTCCTATATCTAACGTCTCTCTCCTCTCAGGTCCTATATCTAACGTCTCTCTCCTCTCAGGTCCTATATCTAACGTCTCTCTCCTCTCAGGTCCTATATCTAACGTCTCTCTCCTCTCAGGTCCTATATCTAACGTCTCTCTCCTCTCAGGTCCTATATCTAACGTCTCTCTCCTCTCAGGTCCTATATCTAACGTCTCTCTCCTCTCAGGTCCTATATCTAACGTCTCTCTCCTCTCAGGTCCTATATCTAAGCGTCTCTCTCCTCTCAGGTCCTATATCTAACGTCTCTCCTCTCAGGTCCTTATCTAACGTCTCTCTCCTCTCAGGTCCTATATCTAACGTCTCTCTCCTCTCAGGTCCTATATCTAACGTCTCTCTCCTCTCAGGTCCTATATCTAACGTCTCTCTCCTCTCAGGTCCTATATCTAACGTCTCTCTCCTCTCAGGTCCTATATCTAACGTCTCTCTCCTCTCAGGTCCTATATCTAACGTCTCTCTCCTCTCAGGTCCTATATCTAACGTCTCTCTCCTCTCAGGTCCTATATCTAACGTCTCTCTCCTCTCAGGTCCTATATCTAACGTCTCTCTCCTCTCAGGTCCTATATCTAACGTCTCTCTCCTCTCAGGTCCTATATCTAACGTCTCTCTCCTCTCAGGTCCTATATCTAACGTCTCTCTCCTCTCAGGTCCTATATCTAACGTCTCTCTCCTCTCAGGTCCTATATCTAACGTCTCTCTCCTCTCAGGTCCTATATCTAACGTCTCTCTCCTCTCAGGTCCTATATCTAACGTCTCTCTCCTCTCAGGTCCTATATCTAACGTCTCTCTCCTCTCAGGTCCTATATCTAACGTCTCTCTCCTCTCAGGTCCTATATCTAACGTCTCTCTCCTCTCAGGTCCTATATCTAACGTCTCTCTCCTCTCAGGTCCTATATCTAACGTCTCTCTCCTCTCAGGTCTATATCTAACGTCTCTCTCCTCTCAGGTCCTATATCTAACGTCTCTCTCCTCTCAGGTCCTATATCTAACGTCTCTCTCCTCTCAGGTCCTATATCTAACGTCCTCTCCTCTCAGGGTCCTATATCTAACGTCTCTCTCCTCTCTCAGGTCTATATCTAACGTCTCTCTCCTCTCAGGTCCTATATCTAACGTCTCTCTCCTCTCAGGTCCTATATCTAACGTCTCTCTCCTCTCAGGTCCTATATCTAACGTCTCTCCTCTCAGGTCCTATATCTAACGTCTCTCTCCTCTCAGGTCCTATATCTAACGTCTCTCTCCTCTCAGGTCCTATATCTAACGTCTCTCTCCTCTCAGGTCCTATATCTAACGTCTCTCTCCTCTCAGGTCCTATATCTAACGTCTCTCTCCTCTCCTCTCCTATATCTAACGTCTCTCTCCTCTCAGGTCCTATATCTAACGTCTCTCTCCTCTCAGGTCCTATATCTAACGTCTCTCTCCTCTCAGGTCCTATATCTAACGTCTCTCTCCTCTCAAGGTCCTATATCTAACGTCTCTCTCCTCTCAGGTCCTATATCTAACGTTCTCTCTCCTCTCAGGTCCTATATCTAACGTCTCTCTCTCTCAGGTCCTATATCTAACGTCTCTCTCTCCTCTCAGGTCCTATATCTAACGTCTCTCTCCTCTCAGGTCCTATTCTAACGTTCTCTCTCCTCTAGGTCCTATATCTAACGTCTCTCTCCTCTCAGGTCCTATATCTAACGTCTCTCTCCTCTCAGGTCCTATATCTAACGTCTCTCTCCTCTCAGGTCCTATATCTAACGTCTCTCTCTCCTCTCAGGTCCTATATCTAACGTCTCTCTCCTCTCAGGTCCTATATCTAACGTCTCTCTCCTCTCAGGTCCTATATCTAACGTCTCTCTCCTCTCGGTCCTATATCTAACGTCTCTCTCCTCTCAGGTCCTATATCTAACGTCTCTCCTCTCGGGTCCTATACTAACGTCTCTCTCCTCTCAGGTCCTATATCTAACGTCTCTCTCCTCTCCAGGTCCTATATCTAACGTCTCTCTCCTCTCAGGTCCTATATCTAACGTCTCTCTCCTCTCAGGTCCTATATCTAACGTCTCTCTCCTCTCAGGTCCTATATCTAACGTCTCTCTCTCTCAGGTCCTATATCTAACGTCTCTCTCCTCTCAGGTCCTATATCTAACGTCCCTCTCGGTCCTCTTCCTCTCAGGTCCTATATCTAACGTCTCTCTCCTCTCAGGTCCTATATCTAACGTCTCTCTTCTCAGGTCCTATATCTAACGTCTCTCTCCTCTCAGGTCCTATATCTAACGTCTCTCTCCTCTCAGGTCCTATATCTAACGTCTCTCTCCTCTCAGGTCCTATATCTAACGTCCCTCTCAGGTCCTATATCTAACGTCTCTCTCCTCTCAGGTCCTATATCTAACGTCTCTCTCAGGTCCTATATCTAACGTCTCTCTCCTCTCAGGTCCTATATCTAACGTCTCTCTCCTCTCAGGTCCTATATCTAACGTCTCTCTCCTCTCAGGTCCTATATCTAACGTCTCTCTCTCTCAGGTCCTATATCTAACGTCTCTCTCCTCTCAGGTCCTATTCTAACGTCTCTCTCCTCTCAGGTCCTATATCTAACGTCTCTCTCCTCTCAGGTCCTATATCTAACGTCTCTCTCCTCTCAGGTCCTATATCTAACGTCTCTCTCTCTCAGGTCCTATATTAACGTCTCCCTCTGGTCCTATATCTAACGTCTCTCTCCTCTCAGGTCCTATATCTAACGTCTCTCTCCTCTCGGGTCCTATATCTAACGTCTCTCTCCTCTCAGGTCCTATATCTAACGTCTCTCTCCTCTCAGGTCCTATATCTAACGTCTCTCTCCTCTCAGGTCCTATATCTAACGTCTCTCTCCTCTCAGGTCCTATATCTAACGTCTCTCTCCTCTCAGGTTCTATATCTAACGTCTCTCTCTCTCAGGTCCTATATCTAACGTCTCTCTCTCTCAGGTCCTATATCTAACGTCTCTCTCCTCTCAGGTCCTATATCTAACGTCTCTCTCAGGTCCTATATCTAACGTCTCTCTCCTCTCAGGTTCTATATCTAACGTCTTTCCTCTAGGTCTATATCTAACGTCTCTCTCCTCTCCAGGTCCTATATCTAACGTCTCTCTCCTCTCAGGTCCTATATCTAACGTCTCTCTCCTCTCAGGTCCTATATCTAACGTCTCTCTCCTCTCAGGTCCTATATCTAACGTCTCTCTCCTCTCAGGGTCCTATATCTAACGTCTCTCTCCTCTCAGGTCCTATATCTAACGTCTCTCTCCTCTCAGGTCCTATATCTAACGTCTCTCTCAGGTCCTATATCTAACGTCTCTCTCCTCTCAGGTCCTATATCTAACGTCTCTCTCCTCTCAGGTCCTATATCTAACGTCTCTCCTCTCAGGTCCTATATCTAACGTCTCTCCTCTCAGGTCCTATATCTAACGTCTCTCTCCTCTCAGGTCCTATATCTAACGTCTCTCTCCTCTCAGGTCCTATATCTAACGTCTCTCTCCTCTCAGGTCCTATATCAACGCTTCTCTCCTCTCAGGTCCTATATCTAACGTCTCTCTCTCTCAGGTCCTATATCTAACGTCTCTCCTCTCAGGTCCTATATCTAACGTCTCTCTCTCTCAGGTCCTATATCTAACGTCTCTCTCCTCTCAGGTCTATATCTAACGTCTCTCTCCTCTCAGGGTCCTATATCTAACGTCTCTCTCCTCTCAGGTCCTATATCTAACGTCTCTCCTCTCTCAGGTCCTATATCTAACGTCTCTCTCCTCTCAGGTCCTATATCTAACGTCTCTCTCCTCTCAGGTCCTATATCTAACGTCTCTCTCCTCTCAGGTCCTATATCTAACGTCTCTCTCCTCTCAGGTCCTATATCTAACGTCTCTCCTCTCGGGTCCTATATCTAACGTCTCTCTCTCTTCAGGTCTATATCTAACGTCTCTCTCCTCTCAGGTCCTATATCTAACGTCTCTCTCTCCTCTCAGGTCCTATATCTAACGTCTCTCTCCTCTCAGGTCCTATATCTAACGTCTCTCTCCTCTCAGGTCCTATATCTAACGTCTCTCTCCCCTCAGGTCCTATATCTAACGTCTCTCTCCTCTCAGGTCCTATATCTAACGTCTCTCTCCTCTCAGGTCCTATATCTAACGTCTCTCTCCTCTCAGGTCCTATATCTAACGTCTCTCTCCTCTCAGGTCCTATATCTAACGTCTCTCTCCTCTCAGGTCCTATATCTAAGTCTCTCTCCTCTCAGGTCCTATATCTAACGTCTCTCTCAGGTCCTATATCTAACGTCTCTCTCCTCTCAGGTCCTATATCTAACGTCTCTCTCCTCTCAGGTCCTATATCTAACGTCTCTCTCCTCTCAGGTCCTATATCTAACGTCTCTCTCAGGTCCTATATCTAACGTCTCTCTCAGGTCCTATATCTAACGTCTCTCTCCTCTCAGGTCCTATATCTAACGTCTCTCTCCTCTCAGGTCCTATATCTAACGTCTCTCTCCCCTCAGGTCCTATATCTAACGTCTCTCTCCTCTCAGGTCCTATATCTAACGTCTCTCTCCCCTCAGGTCCTATATCTAACGTCTCTCTCAGGTCCTATATCTAACGTCTCTCTCCCCTCAGGTCCTATATCTAACGTCTCTCTCCTCTCAGGTCCTATATCTAACGTCTCTCTCCTCTCAGGTCCTATATCTAACGTCTCTCTCCTCTCAGGTCCTATATCTAACGTCTCTCCTCTCAGGTCCTATATCAAATCAAATCAAATCAAATCAAATTTTATTGGTCACGTGCGCCGAATACAACAGGTGCAGACATTGCAGTGAAATGCTTACTTACAGCCCTTAACCAACAGTGCATTTATTTTAAACAAAAAAGTAAGAATAAAACAACAACAAAAAAGTGTTGAAAAAAGAGCAGAAGTAAAATAAAGTGACAGTAGGAGACTATATATACAGTAAAATAAAGTGACAGTAGGGAGGCTATATATACAGGGGGTACCGTTGCAGAGTCAATGTGCGGGGGCACCGGCTAGTTGAGGTAGTTGAGGTAATATGTACATGTGGGTAGAGTTAAAGTGACTATGCATAAATACTTAACAGAGTAGCAGCAGCGTAAAGGATGGGGTGGGGGCAGTGCAAATAGTCCGGGTAGCCATGATTAGCTGTTCAGGAGTCTTGTGGCTTGGGGGTAGAAGCTGTTGAGAAGTCTTTTGGACCTAGACTTGGCACTCCGGTACCGCTTGCCGTGCGGTAGCAGAGAGAACAGTCTATGACTAGGGGTGGCTGGAGTCTTTGACAATTTTGAGGGCCTTCCTCTGACACCGCCTGGTATAGAGGTCCTGGATGGCAGGAGCTTTGCCCCCAGTGATGTACTGGGCCGTACGCACTACCCTCTGTAGTGCCTTGCGGTCAGAGGCCAAGCAGTTGCCATACCAGGCGGTGATGCAACCAGTCAGGATGCTCTCGATGGTGCAGCTGTAGAATTTTTTTGAGGATCTGAGGACCCATGCCAAATCTTTTTAGTCTCCTGAGGGGGAATAGGCTTTGTCGTGCCCTCTTCACGACTGTCTTGGTGTGTTTGGACCATGATAGTTCGTTGGTGATGTGGACACCAAGGAACTTGAAGCTCTCAACCTGTTCCACTACAGCCCCGTCGATGAGAATGGGGCGTGCTCAGTCTCTCTTTTTTTCCTGTAGTCCACAATCATCTCCTTTGTCTTGGTCACGTTGAGGAGAGGTTGTTGTCCTGGCACCACACGGCCAGATCTCTGACCTCCTCCCTATAGGCTGTCTCATCGTTGTCGGTGATCAGGCCTACCACTGTTGTGTCGTCGGCAAACTTAATGATGGTGTTGGAGTCGTGCCTGGCCATGCAGTCATGGGTGAACAGAGAGTACAGGAGGGGACTGAGCACGCACCCCTGAGGGGCCCCCGTGTTGAGGATCAGTGTGGCAGATGTGTTGTTACCTACCCTTACCACCTGGGCGGCCCGTCAGGAAGTCCAGGATCCAGTTGCAGAGGGAGGTGTTTAGTCCCAGGATCCTTAGCTTAGTGATGAGCTTAGAGCGGCACTATGGTGTTGAATGCTGAGCTGTAGTCAATGAATAGCATTCTCACGTAGGTGTTCCTCTTGTCCAGGTGGGAAAGGGCAGTGTGGAGTGCGATAGAGATTGCATCATCTGTGGATCTGTTGGGGCGGTATGCAAATTGGAGTGGGTCTAGGGTTTCTGGGATTATGCTGTTGATGTGAGCCATGACCAGTCTTTCAAAGCACTTCATGGCTACAGACGTCAGTGCTACGGGTCGGTAGTCATTTAGGCAGGTTATCTTAGAGTTCTTGGGCACGGGGACTATGGTGGTCTGCTTGAAACATGTTGGTATTACAGACTCAGTCAGGGACATGTTGAAAATGTCGAGTGAAGACACTTGCCAGTTGGTCAGCACATGCTCGGAGTACACGCCCTGGTAATCCGTCTGGCCCTGCGGCCTTGTGAATGTTGACCTGCTTAAAAGTCTTACTCACATCGGCTACGGAGAGCGTGATCACATAGTCGTCCGGAACAGCTGGTGCTCTCATGCATGCTTCAGTGTTGCTTGCCTCGAAGCGAGCATAGAAGTGGTTTAGCTCGTCTGGTAGGCTTGTGTCACTGGGCAGCTCGCGGCTGTGCTTCCCTTTGTAGTCTGTAATAGTTTTCAAGCCCTGCCACATCCGACGAGCGTCAGAGCCAGTGTAGTATGATTCAATCTTAGACCTGTATTGACTCTTTGCCTGTTTGATGGTTCGTCGGAGGTCATAGCGGGATTTCTTATAGCGTCCAGGTTAGAGTCCCGTTCCTTGAAAGCGGCAGCTCTACCCTTTAGCTCAGTGCGGATGTTTCCTGTAATCCATGGCTTCTGGTTGGGGTATGTACGTACGGTCACTGTGGGGACGACATCATCGATGCACTTATTGATGAAGCCAGTGACTGATGTGGTGTACTCCTCAATGCTGTCCGAAGAATCCCGGAACATGTTCCAGTCTGTGCTAGCAAAACAGTCCTGTAGCTTAGCATCTGCGTCATCTGACCACTTTTTTATTAACCGAATCACTGGTGCTTCCTGCTTCAGTTTTTGCTTATAAGCAGGAATCAGGAGGATAGAGTTATGGTCAGATTTGCCAAATGGAGGGCGAGGGAGAGCTTTGTATGCGTCTCTGTGTGTGGAGTAAAGGTGGTCCAGAGTTTTTTTCCCTCTGGTTGCACATTTAACATGCTGGTAGAAATTAGGTAGAACGGATTTAAGTTTCCCTGCATTAAAGTCCCCGGCCACTAGGAGCGCTGCATCTGGATGAGCGTTTTCCTGTTGATTAATGGCCTTGTACAACTCATTCAGTGCAATCTTAATGCCAGCATTGGTTTGTGGTGGTAAATAGACAGCTATGAAAAATATAGATGAAAACTCTCTTGGTAAATAGTGTGGTCTACAGCTTATCATAAGATACTCTACCTCAGGCGAGCAAAACCTCGAGACTTCCTTAGTATTTGATTTTGTGCACCAGCTGTTGTTTACAAATATACAGAGACCGCCACCCCTTGTCTTACCAGAGGCTGCCGTTCTGTCCTGTCCTCCTATCTAACGTCTCTCTCCTCTCAGGTCCTATATCTAACGTCTCTCTCCTCTCAGGTCCTATATCTAACGTCTCAGGTCCTATATCTAACGTCTCTCTCCTCTCAGGTCCTATATCTAACGTCTCTCTCCTCTCAGGTCCTATATCTAACGTCTCTCTCCTCTCAGGTCCTATATCTAACGTCTCTCTCCTCTCAGGTCCTATATCTAACGCTCTCTCCTCTCAGGTCCTATATCTAACGTCTCTCTCCTCTCAGGTCCTATATCTAACGTCTCTCTCCTCTCAGGTCCTATATCTAACGTCTCTCTCCTCTCAGGTCCTATATCTAACGTCTCTCTCCTCTCAGGTCTATATCTAACGTCTCTCTCCTCTCAGGTCCTATATCTAACGTCTCTCTCCTCTCAGGTCCTATATCTAACGTCTCTCTCCTCTCAGGTCCTATATCTAACGTCTCTCTCCTCTCAGGTCCTATATCTAACGTCTCTCTCCTCTCAGGTCCTATATCTAACGTCTCTCTCCTCTCAGGTCCTATATCTAACGTCTCTCTCCTCTCAGGTCCTATATCTAACGTCTCTCTCTCCTCTCAGGTCCTATATCTAACGTCTCTCTCCTCTCAGGTCCTATATCTAACGTCTCTCTCCTCTCAGGTCCTATATCTAACGTCTCTCTCCTCTCAGGTCCTATATCTAACGTCTCTCTCCTCTCAGGTCCTATATCTAACGTCTCTCTCCTCTCAGGTCCTATATCTAACGTCTCTCTCCTCTCTGGGTCCTATATCTAACGTCTCTCTCCTCTCGGGTCCTATATCTAACGTCTCTCTCCTCTCAGGTCCTATATCTAACGTCTCTCTCCTCTCAGGTCCTATATCTAACGTCTCTCTCCTCTCAGGTCCTATATCTAACGTCTCTCTCCTCTCAGGTCCTATATCTAACGTCTCTCTCCTCTCAGGTCCTATATCTAACGTCTCTCTCCTCTCAGGTCCTATATCTAACGTCTCTCTCCTCTCAGGTCCTATATCTAACGTCTCTCTCCTCTCAGGTCCTATATCTAACGTCTCTCTCCTCTCAGGTCCTATATCTAACGTCTCTCTCCTCTCAGGTCCTATATCTAACGTCTCTCTCCTCTCAGGTCCTATATCTAACGTCTCTCTCCTCTCAGGTCCTATATCTAACGTATCTCTCAGGTTCTATATCTAACGTCTCTCTCCCCTCAGGCCCTATATCTAACGTCTCTCTCAGGTTCTATATCTAACGTTTCTCTCCCCTCAGGCCCTATATCTATGGCCCCACCTCTCAGGGAGAGAGAATGCAGATCCTGCAGAACTTCAAACACAACCCCAAGATCAACACCATCTTCATCTCCAAGGTAACCAACTACTCCCCAATCACATCATTTCTCAGAGGTTACCTGGGGTGTATTCACTCCAAACGGGGAGGGACCTAAGTGAATTTGTCCAATAGAAACTCATTTTTTGTTGCAATACGTGTTCCGTTGCGAAACGTTTTTCGCTACAGTTTTTAATGAATGCACCCCCTGTGTTGAGTGGCTCAGGCTGTAGTTTCACATTGTCGTCATACGGTGAAAACCGAGTGTCACTACAAATTGTGAAATGATGTTTTCTGGGTCAGGCCAGTTGAATATATTTGTAGTAGGGTTTCTTTCCTCTTTAGCTGTGAAGTGAGAGTGAGAGCACCCTCATGCATGCTTGTCCCGGTAACTTCCAAAATAAACACCAACATAAAGTGTCTTAATAGGGCTTTGGGCCACCAGCAGCCAGAACAGCTTCAATGCACCTTGGCATAGATTCTACAAGAGTCTGGAACTCTATTGGAGGGATTCTTCATTTTGAGAAATTCCATCATTTTGGTGTTTTGTTGATGGAAAACACTGTCTCAGGCGCCGCTCCAGAATCTCCCATAAGTGTTAAATTGGGTTGAGATCTTGGTGACTGAGACGGCAAACTTAACGTGTGTAACATGTGATAAACGCGAATCCGACCATCACCCCTGGTGAGACAAAACCGCGACTCGTCCGTGAAGAGCACTTTTTGCCAGTCCTGTCTGGTCCAGCGACGGTGGGTTTGTGCCCATAGGCGACGTTGTTGCCGGTGATGTCTGGTGAGGACCTGCCTTACAACAGGCCTATAAGCCCTCAGTCCAGCCTCTCTCAGCCTATTGAGGACAGTCTGAGCACTGATGGAGGGATTGTGCGTTCCTGGTGTAACTCGGGCAGTTGTTGTTGCCATCCTGTACCTGTCCCGCAGGTGGGATGTTCGGATGTACAGATCCTGTGCAAGTATTGTTACACGTGGTCTGCCACTGCGAGGACGATCAGCTGTCCGTCCTGTCTCCCTGTAGCGCTGTCTTAGGCGTCTCACAGTACGGACATTGCAATTTATTGCCCTGGCCACATCTGCAGTCGTCATGCCTCCTTGCAGCATGCCTAAGGCACGTTCACGCAGATGAGCAGGGACCCTGGGCATCTTTCTTTTGGTGTTTTTCAGAGTCAGTAGAAAGGCCTCTTTAGTGTCCTAAGTTTTCATAACTGTGACCTTAATTGCCTACCGTCTGTAAGCTGTTAGTGTCTTAATGACCGTTCCACAGGTGCATGTTCATTAATTGTTTACAATGAAGATCTGTGAAGTTATTTGGATTTTTACGAATTATCTTTGAAAGACAGGGTCCTGAAAAAGGGACATTTCTTTTTTTGCTGAGTTTATGTTATACAGTGGGGAAAAAAAGTATTTAGTCAGCCACCAATTGTGCAAGTTCTCCCACTTTAAAAAGATGAGAGGCCTGTAATTTTCATCATAGGTACACGTCAACTATGACAGACAAATTGAGAAACAAAAATCCAGAAAATCACATTGTAGGATTTTTTATGAATTTATTTGCAAATTATGGTGGAAAATAAGTATTTGGTCACCTACAAACAAGCAAGATTTCTGGCTCTCACAGACCTGTAACTTATTCTTTAAGAGGCTCCTCTGTCCTCCACTCGTTACCTGTATTAATGGCACCTGTTTGAACTTGTTATCAGTATAAAAGACACCTGTCCACAACCTCAAACAGTCACACTCCAAACTCCACTATGACCAAGACCAAAGAGCTGTCAAAGGACACCAGAAACAAAATTATAGACCTGCACCAGGCTGGGAAGACTGAATCTGCAATAGGTAAGCAGCTTGGTTTGAAGAAATCAACTGTGGAGCAATTATTAGGGAAATGGAAGACATACAAGACCACTGATAATCTCCCTCAATCTGGGGCTCCACGTAAGATCTCACCCCGTGGGGGTCAAAATGATCACAAGAACGGTGAGCAAAAATCCCAGAACCACACGGGGGACCTAGTGAATGACCTGCGAGAGCTGGGACCAAAGTAACAAAGCCTACCATCAGTAACACACTACGCTGCCAGGGACTCAAATCCTGCAGTGCCAGACGTGTCCCCTGCTTAAGCCAGTACATGTCCAGGCCCGTCTGAAGTTTGCTAGAGTGCATTTGGATGATCCAGAAGAGGATTGGGAGAATGTCATATGGTCAGATGAAACCAAAATATAACTTTTTGGTAAAAACTCAACTCGTCGTGTTTGGAGGACAAAGAATGCTGAGTTGCATCCAAAGAACACCATACCTACTGTGAAGCATGGGGGTGGAAACATCATGCTTTGGGGCTGTTTTTCTGCAAAGGGACCAGGAGGACTGATCCGTGTAAAGGAAAGAATGAATGGGGCCCCATAGAAAATCTTTGGAGGGAGTTGAAAGTCCGTGTTGCCCAGCGACAGCCCCAAAACATCACTGCTCTAGAGGAGATCTGCATGGAGGAATGGGCCAAAATACCAGCAACAGTGTGTGAAAACCTTGTGAAGACTTAAAGAAAACGTTTGACCTGTGTCATTGCCAACAAAGGGTATATATAACAAAGTATTGAGAAACTTTTGTTATTGACCAAATACTTATTTTCCACCATAATTTGCAAATAAATTCATTAAAAATCCTACAATGTGATTTTCTGGGAGAACTTGCACAATTGGTGGCTGACTAAATACTTTTTTTCCCCACTGTATATCGATAACAGTCATTACCTCTTATCAGTCTCATTCTGAACGTCGCATAATCCTTGAACCTGCAAAAACCCTAACCTTATTGATGAATCAGCAATACACAAATTGGCTTAATGATTTATTTACTAACTGTTATTGATGAGTTTCTGGTATTGAGAAGTTCAAGATGCAGAATTTACTTAGACATTCTGTGGAGGTTTTATACCAAGTATTTATTGGGATCGCGACCTCGTGGGTTCATCTAACAAACGGACATGGCTTTTGCCCTTCGTCAGTTGAACTGCCCACACACACACAAATCTAACCTCCTTCAATACTCTTGGTTATCCTCCCTTTCACATACATCTGGCAACCATCATAGGCCCCTCCCCTTTCTCTGTTGTTATTACCCTTTGCCCCAGGTCATTATATCCTGTCCATCCATCATGCTATCCTAAACATCAGTAATCTCCTTTGACATAATGGAATGTAGACTTTCTGGCACCAAACCTAATGATCTACTAACTCTTTCCTGGTCCCCCATGATACTACGACATGACATCATTACACATCATAAAACACATCATATCACTAACTAACTAAATAATAATACAATACAAGTTATTGATTACTAACGTAAATACAATGAAAACAGGTCCCTAGTGGACTGGACTAACAATAGCATGAATGCTTGGGTAGAAGGAGGGTCAGAGTGGAAGGGAGAGACAGAGATTCAAACTATCGTGGTTGCTTTGGAAACTACGCTAACGGGAAATAGAAAACGCTTAAAACCCCACTAAACGCTCATTCGGATTAGAAATGCAACACGTATTTACGTGTAGCTGTCCTCGATAGTCGAGTTGATGATGTAGGACTCTGGTTTGCCACCAGAGATCCCAATGTCCTCGGTAGAGTTTCTGGTCGTAGCGGTGGTTAGAATAGATACTTCAGATGTACCAGCGGTTGTCTGAGAGGGATTGTCCTCTCCTCTCTCGTGTCTTTTTAGTGAAAGTTCTCTAGACGACTATACATGCCAGCTGCAGACTGAGATGATAAGGTCTAGTGCATTGTCTCCTTCTTCACCCCGTATAGAGGTTGAGAGTTTCAGAGTTTCTCCATTTCAAACGTGTGGACTAACGTCTCACGTCTTCTGGTCTCTCTGGTCTAACCATTTTTGTAGCGTGTAGCTTCAGTTTCCACGCTTCTTGATCTTGTAGAAATTCAACCATTTGCAACATTCCGGCTTATACCGTGAGTACGCTTGGTCTTCCTTTTGTTAACGGAGTTGTAGTTTTTAAACCATTTTTGTAACGTTTTGGCTCACGCTTCACGTCTGCTGGTCTTGTAGAGTGGCAACCATTTTGCCGTGGCGCTTCCTGGTCTTGTAGAGTGGCAACCATTTTAAGCCGTGGGGCTTCCTGGTCTGGTAGAGTGGCAACCATTTTTAAGCCAGTGGGGCTTCCTGGTCTGGTAGAAATTCAACCATTTGCAATGTTTAGCTCACGCTTCACTTCTGCTGGTCTAATGTTAAAATGTTTTTTCAAGGCTTTTATGCCCTCTGGGTAAAGGGCGTCCCATCATGTTTGTGCTCATCTGGGGCGTGGCTACTGACTGAGAACAAATCAATATGGAAAACAATCATCTCATCTAGAACAATCAGAATCATCTAGAATGCTAAAATCACATTGTTATCTTCACTAAAGTATTATTATACTTAATCATTTGTTTTATACAACAATTAGATGCAGACCTCATAACTGGGAAGTGTACACCCCCAGAGATACTGTTATGTTGTTCCACCGTCTTTAATGACAACATAGTAATGGATTTGACATGATTGTTCTTTAAGTCCCCACCGACCATTTCCCACATTCTTTTTTTTAAGTAGGAATATTGTTCCATTATCCGCTTTTGGATGTTGGAGTCTTGGCGGGAAGACTTCCTTTGTTAACAAAAGGGGTCCTTTCTCCCGATACTTTGTGGCAAGGAAGAGAAAGTCTGCGCGGTATTTTACGACCGGTCATAAAACTGGCCCCCAGGAAAGGGGGTGTTCAAACCTTTTCCTAGCCAGCATGTTTGATCCTCAACCCATGAGGGCAAGTCATGACAGGGGACATAGCCATGGTAGCCAAAATAATGACCTGGCTAGCATTTTTATACTTGACCCTAAGCATGATGGGATGTTAATTGCTCAATTAACTCAGGAATCACACCTGTGTGGAATCACCTGCTTTCAATATACGTTATATCCCTCATTTACTCAATAGTTTCCATTGTTTTGGCAGTTACCTGTATTCATTCACACTCACATTATCACTCACACTATCACTCACATTATCACTCACACTATCACTCACATTATCACTCACATCATCACTCACAAACTCTCTCTCTCTCTCTCTCTCTCTCTCTCTCTCTCTCTCTCTCTCTCTCTCTCTCTCTCTCTCTCTCTCTGTGTCTCTGTTCTCTGTCTCTGTCTCTGTCTCTGTCTCTGTCTCTGTCTCTCTCTCTCTCTCTCTCTCTCTCTCTCTCTCTCTCTCTCTCTCTCTCTCTCTCCATTGTTCCCAGGTGGGTGACACATCCTTTGACCTGCCAGAGGCTAATGTTCTAATCCAGATCTCCTCTCACGGGGGATCTCGCAGACAGGAGGCTCAGAGGCTTGGCAGGGTACTGCGAGCCAAGAAAGGTGTGTTTAACTATCACTTGTACGTATTGTATGGTCAAATGCCATCATTGATTTGACTGTGAGATTGAAATTGACCTTTCACTGATAGTCTTTTCCTGTTTCCCCTTTCCACACACACACACCTCCACACACACACACCTCCACACACACCTCCACACACACACACACACCTCCACACACACACACACACCTCTCCACACACACACACCTCCACACACACCTCACACACACACACACACACCTCCACACACACACCTCCACACACACACACACCTCCACACACACACACACACCTCCACACACACACACACACCTCCACACACACACACCTCCACACACACACACACACACACCTCCACACACACACACACCTCCACACACACACTCACAGGTATGGTAGCGGAGGAGTACAATGCCTACTTCTACTCGTTGGTGTCACAAGATACCCAGGAGATGGCCTACGGCACCAAGAGACAAAGGTTCCTGGTGGACCAGGGCTACAGCTTCAAGGTCGGTTACAGTGCAATACTAACCCAAACAGAGACAGAGGTTCCTGGTGGACCAGGGCTGCAGCTTCAAGGTCAGTTACAGTACAATACTAACCAGAACAGAGACCGAGGTTCCTGGTGGACCAGGGCTACAGCTTCAAGGTCAGTTACAGTACAATACTAACCCAAACAGAGACCGAGGTTCCTGGTGGACCAGGGCTACAGCTTCAAGGTCAGTTACAGTACAATACTAACCCAAACAGAGACCGAGGTTCCTGGTGGACCAGGGCTACAGCTTCAAGGTCAGTTACAGTACAATACTAACCCAAACAGAGACCGAGGTTCCTGGTGGACTAGGGCTACAGCTTCAAGGTCGGTTACAGTACAATACTAACCCAGAACAGAGACCGAGGGTTCCTGGTGGACCAGGGCTACAGCTTCAAGGTCAGTTACAGTACAATACTAACCCAAACAGAGACCGAGGTTCCTGGTGGACCAGGGCTACAGCTTCAAGGTCAGTTACAGTACAATACTA